>NW_024731852.1:5892190-5922190 GCF_018991925.1 Homarus americanus
GCCCCACCCTCAACACCTCCTTACCCCCTCCTCCATCCTCTACTCACCTCTTTTTCATCCCTCCTCCCACCCATTCCTCTCTCTCCTCCTTCCCCTCTCCCTCATTCCATCACCACCTCATCACCCCCATTCTTAAAACCTTTCTCACCCATTACCCTCCTCCTCTCTCCCTTCTCCCTCTCCTCGCTCTCTCCCTCTCTATCCACCCCCTCCCATTATCTTCCCTTCTCCTCCCCCATTCCCCCTCTCTCCATCCCTCCCCTCTCTCCTTCTCCCCTCCTCCTCCCCCCCTCCTCTCCCTTCTCCCTCTCCCTCGCCCTCCCCTCTCTCCCCCCTCATTATCTTCCTTCTCTCCCATTCCCTCCCCTCTCTCCATCGGCCCTCCCCTCTCTCCTTCCCCTCCTCCCCCCCCCTCCCTCCCACAACCCCTCTCCTTTACCCCAACACTAGCTCGACAGTCTCCGAGTCTCTCCAGGTCACGCAAAACTCCCTCAAGTATCGTGGGGTTTCCCTTCTCCCCGCCACCATGACACATTTACACTCACCTTCCTCAGTTCGGCGGCCTGCATAACCCTTTCTTTCATTCCAGCACATTTCTTTCCGATCCCGCAAATATCGCCTCTCTCTCTCTCTCTCTCTCTCTCTCTCTCTCTCTCTCTCTCTCTCTCTCTCTCTCTCTCTCTCTCTCTCTCTCTCTCTCTCTCTCTCTCTCTCTCTCTCTCTCTCTCTCTCTCTCTCTCTCTCTCTCTCTCTTCTCTCTCTCTCTCTCTCTCTCTCTCTCTCTCTCCTTTTGGTGTCCGCCAGAGCCAGAGATTCAGTTTCCTCTTTCAGTGACAGGAGAGGTAGAAAGATCCTACTATTACCACTACTGCTGATCCTACTCCTTCTACTACTCCTCTTCCTTCTTCTACTAATACTAATAATCCTACACCTCCTATTTACCCCTCTTAGATCAATGTGATGTTGGAGAAGGAGACAGAGCCTTTACTTAAGACTCCAGGGAAGGACTTAAGTCTTCCTGGAAACCCTAAGATGCTGCTCTGATATCCTTGGCGTCTTGGCTCTTCCTTACAAAATGCTTAGGTCGGCTCCCAGTATTGACTCTAAGCGTTTCCTTTACCGCCGCCACCAAGTTCACCGACTCCCCCTTCCCTCCCTTTCTCTTTGTGTCCTTGGGAGGAATGACAAATAGATAGATAGATAGATGAATAGATAGATAGATAGATAGATAAATTGACAAGCTGCTGACAGAACTAACACCACACTGACAGAACTAACACCATACTGACAGAACTAACACCATACTGACAGAACTAACACCACACTGACAGAACTGACACCATACTGACAGAACTAACACCACACTGACAGAACTAACACCACTGACAGAACTAACACCATGCTGAAGAACTAACACCACACTGACAGAACTAACACCATACTGACAGAACTAACACCACACTGACAGAACTAACACCACCGACAGAACTAACACCATACTGACAGAACTAACACCACACTGACAGAACTAACACCACACTGACAGAACTAACACCACACCCAGCAGAACTAACACCATACTGACAGAACTAACACCACTGGCAGAACTAACACCACACTGACAGAACTAACACCACACTGACAGAACTAACACCATACTGACAGAACTAACACCATACTGACAAGAACTAACACCATACTGACAGAACTAACACCATACTGACAGAACTAACACCATACTGACAGAACTAAAACCACAGCTGACAGAACTAACACCACACTGACAGAACTAACACCACACGACAGAACTAACACCATACTGACAGAACTAACACCACACTGACAGAACTAACACCATGCGACAGAACTAACACCACACTGACGACTGACACTAACACTGACAGAGCTGACACCACTGACAGAACTAACACCAACACTGACAGAACTAACACCAACACTGACAGAACTAACACCACACTGACAGAACTAACACCACACTGACAGAGCTGACACTAACACTGACAGAGCTGACACTAACACTGACAGAACTAACACCAACACTGACAGAGCTGACACCAAACTGACAGAACTAACCAACACTGACAGAACTAACACCACTGACAGAACTAACACCACACTGACAGAACAACACCATACTGCAGAACCACCATACTGACAGAACTAACACCACACTGACAGAACTAACACCACACTGACAGAACTAACACCATACTGACAGAACTAACACCACGCACGACAGAACTAACACCAACACTGACAGAACTAACACCAACATGACAGAACTAACACCACACTGACAGAACTAACACCACACTGACAGGCTGACACTAACACTGACAGAACTAACACCAACACTGACAGAACTAACACCAACATGACAGAACTAACACCAACACTGACAGAACTAACACCACACTGACAGAGCTGACACTAACACCGACAGAACAACACCACGCTGACAGAGCTGACACTAACACTGACAGAACCACACCAACACAGACAGAACTAACACCAACACTGACAGAACTAACACCAACGCGACAGAACTAACCAACACTGACAGAACTAACACCACTGACAGGCTGACACTAACACCGACAGAACTAACACCAACTGACAGAACTAACACACCACACTGACGAACTAACACCTACCGACAGGCTGACACTAGCATCGACAGGCTGACACTAACACTAAGAACTAACACCACACTGACAGACTACAACACCACACTGACGAGATAACACCACCGACGAACTAACACCACGACAGAACTAACACCACTGACAGAACTAACACCACTGACAGAACTAACACCATACTGACAGAACTAACACCACACTGACAGAACTAACACCACACTGACAGAACTAACACCACACTGACAGAACTAACACCACACTGACAGAACTAACACCACACTGACAGAACTAACACAATGACAGAACTAACACCACACTGACAGAACTAACACCACACCGACAGAACTAACACCACACTGACAGAACTAACACCACACCGACAGAACTAACACCACACTGACAGAACTAACACCACACTGACAGAACTAAACCACACTGACAGAATAACACCACACTGACAGAACTAACACCACACTGACAGAGCTAACACCACACTGACAGAACTAACACCACACTGACAGAACTAACACCATACTGACAGAACTAACACCACACTGACAGAACTAACACCAACTGACAGAACTAACACCATACTCGACAGAACTAACACCACACTGACAGAACTAACACCATACTGACAGAACTAACACCACACTGACAGAACTAACACCACACTGACAGAACTAACACCACACTGACAGAACTAACACCACACTGACAGAACTAACACCATACTGACAGAACTAACACCACACTGACAGAACTAAACCACACTGACAGAACTAACACCATACTGACAGAACTAACACCACACTGACAGAACTAACACCACACTGACAGAACTAACACCACACTGACAGAACTAACACCACACTGACAGAACTAACACCACACTGACAGAACTAACAATACACTGACAGAACTAAACCACACTGACAGAACTAACACCACACTGACAGAACTAACACCACACTGACAGAACTAACACCACACTGACAGAACTAACACCACACCGACAGAACCACCACACTGACAGAACTAACACCACACCGACAGAACTAACACCACACTGACAGAACTAACACCACACTGACAGAACTAACACCACCGACAGAACTAAAACTACACCGACAGAACTAACACCACACTGACAGAACTAACACCACACTGACAGAACTAACACCACACTGACAGAACTACACCACTGACAGAACCAACACCACACTGACAGAACTAACACCACACTGACAGAACTAACACCACACTGACAGAACTACAACACCACACTGACAGAACTAACACCACACTGACAGAACTAACACCACACTGACAGAACTAACACCACACTGACAGAACTAACACCACACTGACAGAACTAACACCACACTGACAGAACTAACACCACACTGACAGAACTAACACCACACTGACAGAACTAAACACCACACTGACAGAACTAACACCACACTGACAGAACTAACACCATACTGACAGAACTAACACACACGACAGAACTAACACCACACTGACAGAACTAAACCACACACACTGACAGAACTAACACCACACTGACAGAACCACCACACTGACAGAACTAACACCACACTGACAGAACTAACACCACACTGACAGAACTAACACCACACTGACAGAACTAACACCATACTGACAGAACTAACACCACACTGACAGAACTAACAATCACTGACAGAACTAACACCACACTGACAGAACCAAAACCACACTGACAACTAACACACACTGACAGAACTAACACCACACTGACAGAACTAACACCACACTGACAGAGCTAACACCATACTGACAGACAACACCATACTGACAGAACCAACACCACTGACAAACCAACACCACTGACAGAACTAACACCACACCGACAGAACTAACACCACACCGACAGAACACACCACACCCACCAACGACAGAAACAACTGACAGAACTAACACCACACTGACAGAACTAACACCACACTGACAGAACTAACACCATACTGACAGAACTAACACCACACTGACAGAACTAACACCATACTGACAGAACTAACACCACACTGACAGAACTAACACACTGACAGAACTAACACCACACTGACAGAACTAACACCACACTGACAGAACTAACACCACACCGACAGAACTAACACCACACTGACAGAACTAACACCACACTGACAGAACTAACACCACACTGACAGAGAACTAACACCACACTGACAGAACTAACACCACACTGACAGAACTAACACCACACTGACAGAACTAACACCACACTGACAGAACTAACACCACACTGACAGAACTAACACCATACCCGACAGAACTAACAACACCACCGACAGAACTAACACCACACTGACAGAACTAACACCACACACTGACAGAACTAACACCACACTGACAGAACTAACACCACTGACAGAACTAACACCACACTGACAGAACTAACACCATACTGACAGAACTAACACCACACTGACAGAACTAACACCAATAACTGACAGAACCAACACACACTGACAGAACTAACACCACCTGACAGAACTAACACCACACCGACAGAACTAACACCACACTGACAGAACTAACACCACACTGACAGAACTAACACCACACTGACAGAACTAACACCACACTGACAGAACTAAAACCACACAAGAACTACACCAACTGACAGAACTAACACCACCACACCGACAGAACTAACAACACACTGACAGAACTAACACCACACTGACAGAACTAACACCACACTGACAGAACTAACACCAACCGACAGAACTAAACCACACTGACAGAACTAACACCACACTGACAGAACTAACACCACTGACAGAACTAACACCATACCAAAACTAACACCACACTGACAGAACTAACACACTGACAGAACCAACACCACACAGAACAACACCACACTGACAGAGCTAACACAACACCGACAGAGATGACACTAACACCGACAGAACTAACACACACTGACAGAGCTAACACAACACCGACAGAGATGACACTAACACTGACAGAACTAACACCACACTGACAGAGCTGACACCAACACCACAGAACTAACACCACACGACAGACACTAACACACAGAGATGACACTAACACTGACAGAACTAACACCACACTGACAGAGCTGCACTAACACTGACAGAACTAACACCATACACGACAGAACTAACACCACACTGACAGAGCTAACAACACCACAGAGAGACACTAACACTGACAGAACTAACACCACACTGACAGAGCTGACACTAACACCGACAGAGATGACACTAACACTGACAGAACTAACACCACACTGACAGAGCTGCACTAACACCGACAGAGCTGACACCAACACTGACAGAACTAACACCACACTGACAGAGCTAACACAAACACCGACAGAGATGACACAACACTGACAGAACTAACACCACACTGACAGAGCTAACACAAACACCGACAGAGATGAACACAACACTGACAGAACTAACACCACATTGACAGAGCTGCACTAACACTGACAGAGCTGACACCAACACTGACAGAACTAACACCACACCGACAGAGCTAACACAACACGACAGAAAGAACACAACACTGACAGAACTAACACCACACTGACAGAACTAACACAACACCGACAGAGATGACACTAACACTGACAGAACTAACACCACACTGACAGAGCCACAAACACCGACAGAGATGACACTAACACTGACAGAACTAACACCACACTGACAGAGCTGACACCAATGACAGAGCTGACACAACACTGACAGAACCAACACCACACAACAGAGCTGACACCAACACCGACAGAGCTGACACAACACTGACAGAACCAACACCACACTGACAGAGCTAACACAACACCGACAGAAATGACACTAACACTGACAGAACTAACACCACACTGACAGAACTAACACCACACCGACAGAACCAACACCACACTGACAGAACTAACACCACACCGACAGAACAACACCACACCGACAGAACTAACACCACCGACAGAACTAACACCACACTGACAGAACTAACACCACACTGACAGAACTAACACCACACTGACAGAAACCAAAACCACCGACAGAACTAACACCACACTGACAGAACTAACACCACCGACAGAACTAACACCACACCGACAGAACTAACACCACACCTGACAGAACTAACACCAACACCGACAGAACTAACACCACACCGACAGAACTAACACCACACCGACAGAACTAAACCACACCGACAGAACTAACACCACATGACAGAACTAACACCACACCGACAGAACTAACACCACACCGACAGAACTAACAACCAACCGACAGAACTAACACCACACTGACAGAACCAAACCACACCGACAGAACTAACACCACACCGACAGAACTAACACCACACCGACAGAACTAACACCACACTGACAAGAACCAAACACCATACCGACAGAACTAACACCACACTGACAGAACTAACACACCACACCGACAGAACTAACACCACACTGACAGAACTAACACCACACTGACAGAACTAACACCACACCGACAGAACTAACACCACACCGACAGAACTAACACCACACTGACAGAACTAACACCACACCGACAGAACTAACACCACACCGACAGAACTAACACCACACCGACAGAACTAACACCACACTGACAGAACTAACACCACACCGACAGAACTAACACCACACTGACAGAACTAACACCACACCGACAGAACTAACACCACCGACAGAACTAACACCACACTGACAGAACTAACACCACACTGACAGAACTAACACCACACCGACAGAACTAACACCACACTGACAGAACCAAACCACACCGACAGAGCTGACACCACACCGACAGAACTAACACCACACTGACAGAACTAACACCACACCGACAGAACTAACACCACACCGACAGAACTAACACCACACCGACAGAACTAACACCACCGACAGAACTAACACCACACTGACAGAGCGACACCAACACCGACAGAACTAACACCACACCGACAGAACCAACACCACACTGACAGAACCAAACCACACCGACAGAACCAACACCACACCGACAGAACTAACACCACACTGACAGAACTAACACCATACCGACAGAACCAACACCACACCGACAGAACTAACACCACACTGACAGAACTAACACCACACTGACAGAACCAACACCACACCGACAGAACTAACACCACACCGACAGAACCAACACCACACCGACAGAACTAACACCACACCGACCAGAACTAACACCATACCGACAGAACTAACACCAACACCGACAGAACTAACACCACACCGACAGAACTAACACCACACTGACAGAACTAACACCACACCGACAGAACCAACACCATGCACCAACACCACACCGACAGAACTAACACCACACCGACAGAACTAACAATCACACCGACAGAACTAACACCAATCGACAGAACCAACACCACACCGACAGAACCAACACAACCGGACAGAACTAACACCACACCGACAGAACTAACAACTAACACCGACAGAACTGACACCACACTGACAGAACTAACACCACATTGACAGAGCACCAACACTGACAGAACTAACACCACACTGACAGAACTAACACCACACCGACAGAGCTGACAACAAACACGACAGAGATGACACTAACACTGACAGAACTAACACCACACTGACAGAGCTGACACTAACACCGACAGAGATGACACTAACACTGACAGAACCAACACCACATTGACAGAGTACTCAACACGAACAGAGCTGACACCAACACTGACAGAACTAACACCACACTGACAGAGCTAACACAAACACCGACAGAGATGACACCAACACTGACAGAACTAACACCACACTGACAGAGCTAACACAAACACCGACAGAGCTGACACTAACACTGACAGAACTAACACCACATTGACAGAGCTGCACTAACACTGACAGAGCTGACACAACACTGACAGAACTAACACCACACTGACAGAGCTAACAAACAGACAGAGAGATGACACTACACTGACAGAACTAACACCACATTGACAGAGCTAACACAAACACCGACAGAGATGACACTAACACTGACAGAACTAACACCACACTGACAGAGCTAACACAAACACGACAGAGAGACACTAACACTGACAGAACTAACACACCGACAGAGCAGACACTAACACCGACAGAGCTGACACAACACTGACAGAACTAACACACACCGACAGAGCTGACACTAACACCGACAGAGCTGACACTAACACTGACAGAACTAACACCACACCGACAGAGCTAACACAAACACCGACAGAGATGACACTAACACTGACAGAACTAACACCACATTGACAGAACTAACACCACACCGACAGAGCGAACACCGACATTGACAGAGCTGACACTAACACCGACAGAACTAACACCACACCGACAGAGCTGACACCAACACCGACAGAGCTGACACAACACCGACAGAACTAACACCACACTGACAGAACACCACACTGACAGAGCTAACACAAACACCGACAGAGATGACACTAACACTGACAGAACTAACACCACATTGACAGAACTAACACCACACCGACAGAGCTGACACCGACACAGAGCTGACACTAACACTGACAGAACTAACACCACACCGACAGAGCTGACACTAACACGACAGAGCTGACACTAACACTGACAGAACTAACACCACACCTGACAGAGCTGACACTAACACCGACAGAGCTGACACTAACACTGACAGAACTAACACCACACACCGACAGAGCTGACACTCAACACCGAAAGAGCTGACACTAACACTGACAGAACTAACCACCACACTGACAGAGCTGACACTGACAGAGCCAGACACTAACACTGACAGAACTAACACCACACCGACAGAGCTGACACTAACACCGACAGAGCTGACACTAACACTGACAGAACTAACACCACACTGACAGAGTTACAACAAACACCGACAGAGTGACACACTAACACTGACAGAACTAACACCACATTGACAGAACTAACACCACACCGACAGACTGACACGACATTGACAGAGCTGACACACTAACACTGAACAGAACTAACACCACACCGACAGAGCTGACACTAACACCGACAGAGCTGACACTAACACTGACAGAACTAACACCACACCGACAGAGCTGACACTAACACCGACAGAGCTGACACTAACACTGACAGAACTAACACCACACCGACAGAGCTGACACTAACACGACAGGACACCAACATGACAGAACTAACACCACACCGACAGAGCTGACACTAGACAGAGCTGACACTAACACTGACAGAACTAACACCACACCGACAGAGCTGACACTAACACCGACAGAGCTGACACTAACATTGACAGAACTAACACCACACCGACAGAGCTGACACTAACACCGACAGAGCTGAACACTAACACTGACAGAACTAACACCACACCGACAGAGCTGACACTAACACCGACAGAGCTGACACTAACACTGACAGAACTAACACCACACCGACAGAGCTGACACTAACACCGACAGAGCTGACACTAACACTGACTACATCCCTATCAACATGCATTTTCATATTGAATTTTAAGTCTTCAAAATAATTCAACCTTTTTCCCGTAACAGAGGAAAGAATATTTTTCACTGTCAGTTTCTCTTCTTTTATTTTCTTTTCATTTCGCTTTTTTACCTTCATTTGCTCTCACTATCTCTCATTTTTTTTTATTTCCATTCATTTCATTCTTCTCTCTTTCAATTTCCTTTTAGTTTCTTTCAATTTCTTTCTTTTCAATATTTATTTTTCTCTTTCACCCTCACTTTCTCCTTCTCTTCTATTTTCTTTTCTTTTACCTTCGTTTTAATTTGTCATTCCTCATTCTTTCTTTTCTCTCTTCTTTCACGTCCTGGACTTCAATCAATCACGAATTATTATTTAGGTGCGTGGGATGCAATCAAGAGAGAGAGAGCCTTGGATCTTTGACTTGTCTAACAGAAGTTTAAAGATATTATTGCTATGCCTATTGATCCTTCTTCTCCTCTCCTTCTGGTCTTTATCATGCAAACCTCGCCTCTTCCTCTATCCTCGTCCTCTTCTTCCTCTCTCTCTTCCTCGTCTTTCTCCTCCTCCTCCCTTCTCCTCCTCCTCCTCTCCTCCTCGAGTCAGATCTCCCCTCATTTGCCTTTTTTGCAAGTTTGACTCCTCATTCTTCTCCTCTTCCTCTTCCTCATCTTCTACCCCTTCTCCTTTCTCCTCCTCCTCCTTTTTTTCTCTTTCCTCCTCCAAATCAGGTCTTTCCTCCCTTTTGCCTTGGCTTTTCTTTCCTCCTTCTCTCTTCTTCCTCATCTTCCTCCTCCAGGCATTCCTTTTCCGCCTCTTCTTTCCTTTATCAGTGCTAGCCTCTATCCTCCTCTTCTCCTTCTTCCTCCTCCTCAAGAACTTTCTCTCTCACGGTATTTTCATGAAAACCTCTCCTCCTCCTCCTCTTCCTTCGTCTTCTCCTCAACCCCCCCTCCTTCTAATCCCCTTCTCCTCCTCCCTCCCAATACATCACTTCTAACCTTCCATTTTTGGGTTTGGAAGGTTAAATGTCCTTAAAAACCTCTTGGGCTTTTAAGATGAGAGTATTGGAGGTGAGCGAGTTTCTTTCTCTCTTCTCTGGTTTTTAAATTCATTTTTGGTCATATTTGGAATTTCAGAATCCATGATGCTGTGACTTGAAATGTGTGTGTGTGTGTGTGTGTGTGTGTGTGTGTGTGTGTAGTGTGTGTGTGTGTGTGTGTGTGTGTGTGTTGAGTCATACAGTCATAGCACAAAACATAGTAGTACAAGTATATTAGTGGTCATACAGTCATACACACACAGAACTTGGCGCGTGCGTGCGTGTGTGTTACAGAGTTTCACTCAGTCAAACGAAAAATAAAATCGAACAGCGCAAACATTTTCGTTCTCTTCCCCCTCTCCCTCTCCTCTCCTTCCCCCTCTCCCCTACCTCCATACTCCCTCACTTTCTTCCCCCCTTCTCTCATCTTTCTTCCCTCCATTCTTTCCCTCTCCTTCCTCCTTCACTTCTCCCTCCCTGTCCCTTTCTCCACCCCTCCCCTTTTCTCCTCCTCTCTCCCCCACCTCCATCTACCCTTCTCCCTACCTCGTCTCATTCCTACAACATTAAACAAAAACAGACAAACAAATAGACAGACACCCCCGACTAGGCAGAACTATTGACAAGCCATTTGCAACCCCCAACCCTGCCCAAATTACAAATCTCACTCACTCAACATTAAACACACCTACAACAAACTCATCATTCCTTAACCTTGGTTGCGCACTAAAGACTGATAGATGGTGAACTAACTCTAAAGTCCTATGTTCGTCTTGTGTACTGTAAGTGTGAGACAGACAGACAGACAGACAGACACATAGACAGACAGACAGGTAGGCATACAGACAGACAGCCGGACCCACCGATCCACCCATCACACTCAATTTACATACGGGGAGAAACCTTTAACTTGATTAAAGATCCTGGTAATGTATTTTAGGTTCCATTATTTTGTACAGGTAGGTGGGAGGCAAGTGTAGGGAGAATGGAGTGTAGGTATGTATATGTACGTGGGAGGTATGTGTATATCAAGTGTGCGTGTGTGTGTATGTGTGTGTGTGTGTGTGTGTGTGTGTGTGTGTGTGTGTGTGTGTGTGTGTGTGTGTGTGTGTGTAAAGCAAACAGTCCAACTAACACAACCACAACACAAAATTAATAAACATAAATATAGAAATCATTCCGTTTGCACATACACACACACACACACACACACACACACACACACACACACACACACACACACACACACACACACACACACACACACAAACTAAATTGGAAACCACACGTCAGTGAAGTTGTCAAATCCTCCAGTTTCCGTCTCCACCTCCTCCGCCGACTCAAGTCCCTCGGAGTTCCCGCACACGAGCTCCTCAGTGTATACACAACATTCATACTTCCCAAGCTCACCTATGCCTCCCCCACCTGGTCTTCCTCCCTAAATGCCACACAACGTAAACACCTAGAAAAAGTGCAAAAGAGGGCATGCAAGATTATTCTCTCCCCTTCCTACTCCACATATCAAGAAGCGCTCAACACACTGACCCTTTCGACTCTCACTGACCATCACCACGGCCTCATCTGCAAATTTGGTAAGAAGCTTCTACACCATCCCCGACACCGGCCCCTACTACCACCTGAGATCCCCTGTCCGAGAATTGTTGTTCGACACCACAACCGCATCCAGCCCATACGTGCACGAACTGATCGCTATAAGAACAGCCCCAGTCCCAACCATTGTCAAAATTATCAATAACATGTAATAAATCAGTGTATTCACTCCCAGTAAGCTTTGCTCCCTACACTGTCACTATGTTGAAAAATGGTATGGTTTGAGCTGATCCCCATCTAAGTTACTATATATGTGTTATTTGTGTCACTTATGTCACTTGTTATGTTATTTGGCATTCAACCCATTCCCCAAATATGTAACTGTATATTTTCAGCCTTCTGGCTCTTAGCTCTTTCAATAAACCGTTAGTGTATTATTATTATTATTATTACACACACACACATACATACATAACACACACACACGTACACACACACACACACACACACACACACACACACACACACACACACACACACACACACACACACACATACATACATACACACACACACACGTACACACACACACACATACACACACACACACAAACACACACACACACACACACACACACACACACACACACACACACACACACACACACACACACACACACACACACACACACTTGTCAACCCTCAGTGAGATAGGACGTGCCTGAAGGCGCTCTCGGTTTTAGCAGCCAGGCCGAATCTGTTTGGCCCTGCCCACCCCCCCTGGTATACCCCAACGCCCTACCAGCCTTACCACACCAGGATCGATTCAGCAAAACATTCTAGTGATTAGTGAACGAATGATTACGGAGCAGTGTTCCTATAGTGCACTTAAGGAACTTTCTCGGCAAAACATTCTAGCCATCAGTGCAATAAGTGATTACCATACAGTGCTCGATAGTGCACCCCAAGGAAAAGTCAGACAGTGGGCACTTTATCGGTCAACTTTAAAGTGCCAGTGACAAGGACCACCGCGGTGTTTACATATATCGTGAAAACTGTGTCGGCGACCCCAAGCACCGAGGACAAAGTCCACGGTCTTTACAACTGACAAACATTAACAGATGTCTACCAGTGTCAGTGTCCCTCAAAATGCCGCCAGTGACGAACACTTCCGTCCGCCCACAACAGATTTCAACCGATGGCCACCAATCACTTACTCCCGACGCACTCTGTATCATCTAAAGCGTGGGAACGGTTATCCTGATGGGAGTGTTATCGCGCTACTCAAGTCACTGAAAATATTCCACGCGCGGAGCCGTAGACAAGGCCGTCATGCACATAAGCCCATTAGAACCGTAACCTCCACTAGGAAACCGGAGAAACCCACCCCTGACAGACCATACCATCACACTGAAGTTCCACGGATATGGTATGATCTCCCGTCTTTACTGCTATCCAACGTCACTTCCCTAGCTAACAAGTTCGACGAGCTGGCAACTACAGTCAGGTCAACCTCCGCGCGCGTGGTTGCCATATGTGAGACTTGGCAAATTGTACCTGAAACGTGTCACATTGAGGGATATCAACTCTTTCATCACCTTCGTCCACAAAGACGCGGAGGGGGCGTTGCCCTCTTCTGTCAAGATGACCTACGCCCGTCACGCCTGGATGTTCAAGTCCCAGCAGATGTGGAAGCATTATGGGTACGTGTCGTGCTGCGGGCACACCCACGCAACACTGCTTCCATTATAATCTGTGTGGTATACCATCCGCCTCGATCACCCACCAGAGACACTCTTATCAATCATCTCATCACCACCTCAGACCACCTCAGAGTTAGGTACCCATGTGCCAAGTTAGTATTATGTGGGGATTTAAATGAAATTGACACCACTGATATCCAGGACCAGCTATCACTATCACAAGTCGTGACCTTCCCCACACACGGTCAAAACACCCTTGACCTTATCTTAACTGACTTAGTGGACCAGTACCAACCTCCTCAACCACTGCCTCCTGTCGGGTGTAGCACACACTTATCAGTGCTCTGGTCCCCTGCTGCCACTCCCACTCAAGTACAGAGACCCTACATCAAGACCTACAGGCCGATTACTGACTCTGCAGTACGCCTCTTTGGACAGTGGATAGTTCACTATCCCTGGACTGAAGTACTCAGCGTGGATGACGTGGAAACCAAATGGATAAATTATACCAACACCACCGCCGAAGCTCACCACCACTTCTTCCCCGAGAAGTCCGTCAGATCTCACCCAGCTGACTTGCCCTGGATCACACCTCGGATCAAAAGACTTATGCAACAGAGAGACAGAGCCTTTCATCTCAATGACCACATCCGCTACAGGTCACTTCGCAACAGAGTGATCCGCGAAATACGCACTGCAAAGAAGTCCCACTACCCAACCAAATTACAACACCTGAAGCAGACCAACATCAGTCAATGGTATGGTAAGCTTAAAGAACTCTGTGGACTAAACAATATGACACACCCCCTCCCCTTCCTTAGCCACCTCACTAATGTTGACGCAGCTGAGCAAACAAATAACCATTTCGCTACTATATGCCAGACGCTCCCACAGCTTGACACAACCACTCTCCCTGCTTACCTACCAGCCCCCCTTCCCACTGACTTAGTAGAGGAATTTGACGTAGCAAAACGCCTGGACAAACTAAAATTAAAACGCTCTACCACCCCCATTGACTTACCAATGAAACTATTCAAGGAGTTCTCCCCGGAGCTTGCTAAACCCCTCTGCTCCATCATCAATGCTTCTCTCAGTCAAGCCAGATGCCCAGCTGACTGGAAGACCTCTTATGTATCACCAGTGCCAAAGTCAACCAGCCCACAATCCTTAAATCAGCTACGACCTATTGCAATCACCCCAATACCCAGCCTAATCTGTGAAAGTTTTGTGTTTGACTGGGCTTATGCTGATATTGCAGGAGTCGTAGACCCTCAGCAATTTGGCAACATGAAAACTTCCTCCACCACTCACTGTCTTGTCAGCTTTCTCGATTACATATACCGCCATCTCGAGAAACGAAAAACGTCTGTAGCTGTCGCCTTCATTGATTTCACTAAAGCGTTCGACCTAGTCGACCACAATATAATCATAAACAAAGCTATTGACCTCGGGCTTCGGAGAAGTCTCATACCATAGCTTACAGACTTCCTCAGTGACCGACGCCAAGCTGTACGCTTCCGAGGGGCTGTCTCCACCTTTCAGTCACTCACCTGTGGCGTCCCCAAGGCACCAAGATGGGACCACTCTGCTTCCTTATGCTCATCAATGATGCCCTAAGAGAAGCCCCTGCTCGCTGGAAATATGTCGACGACTCCACCATTGGGATCAGCGTCAACAATTCCGCTCCCAACTATACCGCCCTTCAGGATTTATTGAACAGTCTCCAAAACTGGGCCACCAACAACCATGTCACCATCAACCATACCAAGACAATGGTTATGCACATCACCCTCTCCTCCGACATTGTCCCACCTCCTTCCATTACCCTAGGTCCGAACACACTCCAGGTTGTAGATTCCACGAAGCTCCTCGGCGTCACCATAGACAACAAACTAAATTGGAAACCACACGTCAGTGAAGTTGCCAAATCCTCCAGTTTCCGTCTCCACCTCCTCCGCCGACTCAAGTCCCTCGGAGTTCCCGCACACGAGCTCCTCAGTGTATACACAACATTCATACTTCCCAAGCTCACCTATGCCTCCCCCCCTAAATGCCACACAACGTAAACACCTAGAAAAAGTGCAAAAGAGGGCATGCAAGATTATTCTCTCCCCTTCCTACTCCACATATCAAGAAGCGCTCAACACACTGACCCTTTCGACTCTCACTGACCATCACCACGGCCTCATCTGCAAATTTGGTAAGAAGCTTCTACACCATCCCCGACACCGGCCCCTACTACCACCTGAGATCCCCTGTCCGAGAATTGCTGTTCGACACCACAACCGCATCCAGCCCATACGTGCACGAACTGATCGCTATAAGAACAGCCCAGTCCCAACCATTGTAAAAATTATCAATAACATGTAATAAATCAGTGTATTCACTCCCGGTAAACACTGCTCCCTACACTGTCACTATGTTGAAATGAACTGTATTTTGAGCTGATCCCCATCTAAGTTACTATATGTCTTATTTGTGTCACTTATGTCACTTGTATATTATTTGTAATTCGTAACACATTCCCCAAATATGTAACTGTATATTTTCAGCCTTCTGGCTGCCAAGCTCTTTCAATAAACCGTTAATTATTATTATTATTATTATTATACACACACACACACACACACACACACACACACACACACACACACGTATACACACACACACACACACACACACACACACACACACACTTTCCCCTCCCTTCTATCTCCCCTTCTTTCAATCATTCTCCCTCCACCTATTCATACCTCTCCCTACTCTCCCCTTCAACTTTTTCCCTCCCTCTACCCCTCACTCGCCCCCCTCCCCCAATTGCCACTCTCTCCTCTACTTATCAATATTTTTCCCTTTCTATTTCTCCCTCCTCTCCCCCACCCCTCCTCTCCCCCCCTCCCTCATTCTCCCCTCCGTGTTCCTTGCCTCTCCCTTCCCCTCCTCCACCTTTTCCCTCTCCCCTCTCCCCTCTCCTCTCTCTCCCCCTCACGTGTTCACACCCTTCGTTTCCTTCCTTCCCACCCCTCCCCTAACCTTCCTGTCCCCCCTCACCTTACTTTCCCCTCACCTATTCATACTTCTCCCTCTCCTCTTCTCTCCTTCCCTCCCTCCCCCCCCCCTCCTCTTCCTTCCCTTCTCCTCCCTCCGCTCTCCTCTCCTTCCCCTTCTCCCTTCCCTCTTCTCCCCATCAACCCTCTCCCCTCCCCTCTCCTCTTCTTCCCCCCCACTCCTCCCCTCTCTCTCCTTCCCCCCTCTCCCTCCGCTCTCCTCTCCTTCTCCCTCTCCCCTCCCCTCTCTTATCCTTCCCCTCTCCTCCCTCTCCTCTCCTTCCCCCCCTATCCCCTCTCCTCCTCCTTCCCCCTCTCCCTCCCCTTCTCCCTCCCCTCTTTTGTGTCACTTATGTCACTTCGTATATTATTTGTATTGAAACCATTCCCCAAATATAACTCATATTAGCTAAGCTCTTCAATAAACCGTTAATTAATATATATATATACACACACACACACACACACACACACACACACACACACACACACACACACACACCACACACACACACACACACACACACACACACACACACACACACACACACACACTTTCTATCTCTTCAATCATTCTCCACCTATTCATAATTCTCCTACTTCAATCCCACCTCACCTCCAATCTCGCCACACTCTCTACTTCATCAATATTTTCCCTTTTTATTCCCACCCTCCTGCCCTCCTCATTCGTGTTCATACTCTCCTTCCTCCTCCCACTGCCCTCACGTGTTCAACACCCTTCCGTTTCTTCCACCCCCTCCCACCAACCTTCCTGTCCCTCAATTCCTACTTTCTCACCTATTCATACCCCCCGCCTTCCCCTCCTCCCTCTCCTTCCTCTCCTCCCCATCCCCCCCTCCCCTCCTCTCCTCCCCTCCCTCTCCCTTACCCTCTCTCCTCCATCTCCCCATCCTCCTCCCTCTCCTCCTCCTTCCTCCTTCCCTCCCCCCCTCTCCTTCCCCTCTCTCTCTCCCCTCCTCCTTCTCCTCCTCTCACCTCCTCACTTATACCATTCTCCCTCCCGCCACACACATACACCACAGGTCCCATTATCACTACATCTAATAACTCATTCTTGCTACACTAGGTGGTGAGGGGAGGAGTGGTGAGGGGGGTGGAGGTGAGGGGATGGGGAGGTGTAGTGAGGGGGGTGGTGGGTGAGCGTTTGCAATGAGTTCAGAAGTGTCTCCATGAACACCAGCTCTGTAAAACACTAGGTGGTGATGAAAAAAAAAAGAGAGAGAGATTCTAAGAGCCTCTCGACTTATTCTAAGCTTATCCGAATAACTCCAAGTTACTTTAGGTAGTATAAGTAACTCGAGAGCAAGTCTAAGGATACTTTAATTAGTCTACGTCACCAAGTTACTCTAAGTTAATCTGAGTCCTCAAAGTTACTTCAAGTTAGGGGAAGTTATAGTTTCCTGTTCACTAGGGCAAGGGAGGGGAGGGGGAGGGAAGAAGGGGAAGGGAGGAGGTAGGTAGGGAGGGAAGGAGGAGGTAGGTAGGGAGGAAGGCAGAGGTAGATTAGGAACGATGGGAATGGGGGAAGGAATGGAGGGGAAGGAAGGAGGGAGATAAGCAGGGAGGGAAAATGGAAAAAGTAGGAATGAGGAAAGGAGGTAGGGAGGAAAGGGGTAGGGAGGAAAGGAGGGAAGAGGGAGGAGGGAGGGAATGAGAGCTAGAAGCAAGGGGGAGATAAGTAGGAGGAGTTAAGTAAGTAGAATGAGGAATGAGAAAGGGGTAGGAGAAGAGGGAGAAAGGGGAAAGGAGGGAGGAGGGAGGGAATGAGGAGTTATGTAGGAAGGAAGGAGGGAGATAAGTAGGAGGAGTTAAGGTGAATGAGGGAATATAAGGTAGGGAGGAAAGGAGTAGGAAGAAAGGGTAGAGTGAGGGGATGTAATGAGCCCCAGGAGAACCCTTGATAGTGTCTACGTAACGTCCAGGTGGAAATTATTAGTAAGATTGATACACCTGAAGAGGTTTGAGTAATTCTCTCCATTCTCTCTATGTATATCTCTCGCTTTCACTCCCTCTATCTCTCACTCTTTCACACACGTGTTTGTGTTCACTCTCTCACTGTCTGTCTCACATATATATTCAATCACTTTTTCTTTCAATTTCCGCTTTCTCACTTAACTCATTCTCTCTATTATTCTCTGTCGTGCACTGTTCTCTTACGTAACAATGAGCAAAAAAACATGAAATTTTGTTCCATTTTTCGTGTTGTTTTATGGTCTCAATAACACAGCAGAACAACATTACATAACTTCTATGACCTATCAGCTATTCCCGTAATGATACCTTCATACACACACACATACACACGCATACACACACGGCCACACACGCACACGTACACATACACACGGCCACACACGCACATGTACACGCTCACTTAGGGATACGTAGGATTGTCCAATACTATACGCACACAAATACACATGCTTACACATACGTACATACACACACGGTCACACTGGCACACGCACACAGACTCACTTAGTAATACGTAAGCTTCTCCAATATTATATGTAAACCGGCTTGAACACACCCACACACACACACACACACACACACACACACACACACACACACACACACACACACACACACACGCACACACACACACACGCACATGTACTCTACTCTAACACACTTCAGGTCATCGATTGTATTGGTTGGCGTCGAGGGGGAAGAACACTGAGTCAGAGAGCATATGGATCTATGCTCCGGCCTGGGGATGGGAGAATATGGATCTATGCTCCGGCCTGGTGAAAGGAGGATATGGATCTATGCTCCGGCCTGGGGAAGGAAGCATATGGATTTATGCTTCAGCCTGAAGAAGGGAGCATGCGTGATTTGATGCCATACATAACCCCTACCTAACCTAATCTAATTTAACCAATCCTTAACCTAACCTAACCAAACCTAAGCGAGCGAGAACGATTGGCGACGAAACAATAACATTTACGATAACAATGTGTTCTTCAATGATTATTCCAAACGTATTGAAATGTGAACGACAGGTGAATGTATTTAGATAAAGAAACAGGTAGAACAGGTAAGGTGTAAATTAAATCGTTCACTAATACATTACAGAACACATAACATTGAAGACACATGAAGGGAATTACGTGTATCTAAGTAATTAATAGTTTGACATAACACACACACACACACACACACACACACACACACACACACACACACACACACACACACTGTATATAGAAGACTGAATTCAAATTGTCATATAAACTGAACTGGATTCATGAAGATAGTTTAAATAAGAGACGATAAACTTGTGTGTGTGTGTGTGTGTGTGTGTGTGTGTGTGTGTGTTATTTTTTTCTTCCCTTTCCACCTTTTGTTCAAGTCGGATCAAAGGCTACAGAGAGAGAGGGAGCAGCTTGAATAATGACGCAAGACAAGTGCACATAGTTACACACACACACACACACACACACACACACACACAAGTGCCCCCCAAACAACATCGTGCCAAGTCTGCATCCGCCAAGTGGCTCTTTATATCGTAAGGTCACTGGAGTGGAAGACCGCCAATAGTTATGTATGTGTGTTTGTCTAAGTGTGTGTTTGTGTAGTTACGCTTGTTTGTGTATTTACGTGCGTTTGTGTGTTTACTTGTGTTTATGTGTTTGTGTAGTTATGGGTGCTTGTTTGCTTTTGTAGTTACGTGTGTTTGTTTGTATGTTTAGTTATGTGTGTTTGTATAGTTACCTGTGTTTGCGTGTTTGTGTGGTGGCGCTACAAGCACTGAGCAAATCGGCCAATCAGAAGCTGTCATTCGACTAATAGATACCTGTTGTCTATGCATACGACAACAGGGAACTAATTTTTTGGTTTTAGAGACACTGCCATTAGAAAACGCGGGAGGTATAGGCTGGTGTAGGAGGCGAGGAGGGCAGCCTGGGCAGAGAGGGACGTCAGTACCGCCCCGACACTCAGAGGAAGAGCACGTCTTTCACTCCCACGCTGCTTACATCCGCGATCTGAATAATCCCGCATTTACACCCAAGAAACATCGCCTCTCTCACTCTGGTTACACTTAGGATACTCATCTAGTGTACCTACACCCTGGAAACACCCTCAGGCACGGAGACTGCGACCATAAATCATAATTACCGTAGATAAAAGCTGATTGATGGTGGTTCGGACCCTATGATTTACCACTATAATAATTCCTAGTGCTTTGAAACAAGTTCTATGAGTCCCTTTCAATCTGCCTTGTTAACCCTGAGCCATTAGTACAAGTGGTAGTTTGAAGAGAAAGTAAAAAAAAAAAAGTAAAAAAAATCCATCAATTTGAAGCAGTGGATGAATGATATCGTCCTACAGTGATTGAACAAAAAATATCAACTTTTTCACTCTCTGGGTTGTAACTTTCCTCAGAGTTGTGATTGAAATACCGAGACCCATTTTTTTTTTGTCTTAGCCGTTATTTAGTAATGTTATGAAGACTTGTTTTGGCAGGAACTTGAAGACTTTGTCGGAACACATGTCTAAGATCTTCAGAAAATGACGCGGTGAGTTCTATATTTTGTATTGCTTGTCTGTCTGTCTGTCTGCCTTTCTCTTTGTATCTCTGTATGTCTGTTTGTCTGTATCTTTGTATGTCTATCTGTTTGTGTCTCTGTATGTCTGTGTGTATGTTTCGTTTGTTACTCCACATCGTTCGGAAAAACCCTCGGTATATATATGAAGGCCTGTGATGCATTGTAATTCTCTGTGAGGGTAATTTTCGTTGTTGTGTCCCTGTGTGTAGTGTTTGTCTATGGCTCTGTATGTCTGCTCGGCTGTCAGTCCTTAGGCATTTGGGGTCAAGAGCTATAACCCATGTTTACCTTCTACGGAAATTGCTTGGCATGTTATGTGTACACCGTGGAACGTAATGTGACTGTATTTGTGTGTGTGTGTGTGTGTGTGTGTGTGTGTGTGTAAGTCAGTCACACAGTCGGAACACACATATCATCTCAAGAGGCCATAACTGCGTCATATCTGGGCGGATCCCGACCAAACTTTTGAAGGAGGAGGAAGGATAATACAGTCAGTCAGTCAGTCAGTCAGCCAGTCAGCCATTCGGTCAGTCAGTCAACAGAGATTACCACAAAGAGCTCTCTATAACTCCGACACCGATGCATGGAACTTAACCAAAACTAAACAGATGGATAATAACTCGTACAAGGAGAGAAAAGAGAGGGAGGAGGGGGAAGGAGAGGGAGGTAGAGGGGGAGGAGGGGAGGGGAGGGGAGGGGGAGGTAAAGAGCGGGGCGAGGAACAACATTGTATAGAAAACTCATAATTAATTAACTTCACTAAAAAAAAAAATGGAAATAATTTACTCAGTTAAAACTAAAACTAAAAAAAACAGTAATTACACCAGCGCTTAAAACAGATATCAACTGACCAAAAGTTATACATTAAAAAAAAATAAAAAATACTATTAATCATTTTATTTTGTTACAGGTGCGTATAAAGCAGAGTATTTAAGCGTAATTAAAAAAATGATTAAAAAAGACAGATATGCATTTGCTTTGCTAAAATTTTTATAACAATAACAAACAATTAAATAAATAAATAGTAAGGTCATATTTTATTGTTAAGTGAATCATGGGAGTGATGGGAAAAAAGGTGTTATTATTTTGGCTTCGTTATTTTTTAAGCTCTTTTATACCATTGTGATAATATGCCATGATCTTTATTATTATTATTATTATTATTATTATTATTATTATTATTATTATTATTATTATTATTATTATTATTATTATTATTATTACTTCTACTACTACTACTACTATTTTTCTTCTTATTATTATTATAGTGAGAGAGAGAAGAGGGGAGACAGGAGGAGAAAGTTTGATAGACAGTCTTACAGAGAATGAAAGAAAAGAGACAATAAAAGATTGTCCTGTCTTTCCTCCAATTAACAGTCACTTTAAACAGTCATTTATCTTAGTCGGTTTAGAATCACTTTACACAGTCCCTTTATAAATCCACTTTATATATCAACAGTCACTTTACACATCCACTTTACAGACAGACAGAAAGACAGACAGACAGACAGACACATATATACAGACAGACATACAGAGAGACAGACAGACAGACAGACACATATATACAGACAGACAGACAGAGAGACAGACAAACAAACAGACAGACAGTTATACAGACAGACAGTTATACAGACAGACCAACAAAAGTCCACTACGCACCTTCAAAAAAAAAAATAAATAAATAAAAAAGTCGACCATAAACAGAAAATGGGATGAATTAATAATTACTTGAACAGTGAACGCTTAAGTGGGAGCCGCGGTGACAGCAACTCGTGTCGTTTTTAGGAGGTGGGATAAACACGGTTAAACCAACACATATAGCAAATACCAATATCACTTCGTAACTGGTCAGGTAATTTATTCAATAAATGTATATAGTCAATCTAGTAATAGTTGGGATGTGTATATTCCTTTGATTTACTTTGAGTGTAATAATGATAATAATGATAATAATAATAATAATAATAATAATAATAATAATAATAATAATAATAATAATAATAATAATAATAATAATAATAATAATAATAATAATAATAATGATAATAATAATAATAATAATAATGATAATAATAAGAATAATAATAATAATAATAATAATAATAATAATAATAATAATAATAATAATGATAATAATAATAATAATAATAATAATAATAATAATAATAATAATAATAATAATAATAATAATAATAATAATAATAATAATAATAATAATAAAAATAATAATACTTGAACAACTAAATAAATATATATGTGAATGTGTGTGTGTGTGTGTGTGTGTGTGTGTGTGTGTGTGTGTGTGTGTGTGTGTGTGGGGTGTGTGTGGGGTGTGTGTGTGGGGTGTGTGTGTGTGTGTGTGTGTGTGTGTGTGTGTGTGTGTGTGGGTGTGTGTGTGTGGGTGTGTGTGGGTGTGTGTGTGTGTGTGTGTGTGTGTGTGTGTGTGTGTGTGTGTGTGTGTGTGTGTGTGTGTGTGTGTGTGTGTGTGTGTGTGTGTGTTTCATACTATGAACAAATAATTGATAATATACCAACACTACTATATAAAATACAGCATAATATACAATTAATAATATATAATTATAATTATACCTAATTATCATATCGCTGGCCGGAATCTATTAAGTGCTAGAAAATAAATGAAATTCTATCATCAGGGGAATAATAGAACGATAGAATAATTTTTCTTTTTATGTCTATTAGTTTCTATTAATTGATGAGTTCACCTGAGAGTACCTGAAGTACCTCTAATTACCTGTACTAATCTATCTCTAATTACCTGAGCTATCTATCTCTAATTACTTGTACTACCTTTAATTACTTGTACCATATCTAATTACCTGTACTATCTTTAATTACCTGAACTATCTTTAATCACCTGTGCTATCTTTAATCACTTGAACTATCTCTAACTACGTGATATACAAAATTAAATTATCTCTATTAAAGCGAGTGATGAAAGTGAACTATATCTCATCACTTTAAGAGAAAAACTAATAAAATACGACTATTATCTCTAATGACGTGAGAGAATGAGAGAAAAATACAGAGATATCTCAATCCATTAGCTGAGAGACAGATTGAGATAAAAATAATAACCAATAACGACAATAGAGAGATTAAATGAGAGAAAGAGCTGTCTCTATCCACTGAATGAGACAGTAAAGTAATTGGGAGAGAGAGAGAAAAAAAAAGAATGAACTATCTCTGTCCATTGAATGAGACAGTAAAGTAATTGGGAGAGAGAGAAAAAAAAAGAATGAACTATCTCTGTCCATTGAATGAGACAGTAAAGTAATTGAGACAAAAAATAATCATTATCTTTTAAATTACAAGAGAGATTAAATAATTTAGAAGTCAATAGTAAAATAGGAAAAGCCCACATCAATTTCCTGAGACGTTAATTGAAAAAATAGGACCTAGCCTAATTTATTACCTGTGACGATTTTTTTTCATTGATTGCTAAAGAAAACGTCGAATGGGAGCTTGTTTAGTCTTGATTACAAACAATTAAGTGACGGGAGGAGGAAACGACGGTGAGGGTAAGGAGTGTTTGTTTGTTTGTTTTGATGTTTGGATATTTGTTTTTTGTATGCTTGTGCACTTTTTTGTTTGTCTCTGCATTTTTGTTTTTGTGTTTGGAAATGTGTTCTTTTGTGCGTGTGTCTGTTTGTGTGTTTGTGTGATTTTAATGTGTTTGTTTATGTTAGTGTGTGTGTTTTGTACCATTGTGTGTTTGTTTGTTTGTATGCGTGTTTGTGTTCGAGTGTGTGTCTGTGAAAGCTTACTACTTGTGCGTGCATGTGTGTGTGTGTGTGTGTGTGTGTGTGTGTGTATGGGCACATTTACTATTTGTGTGTTTTTGTGTGTGTAAATATACTCATTTCATTGTGTTTGTATATTCGTATCAATATCTTTCTGCTTTGTAAAATACTAACAGTACATCATAAATTCAAGGGCCTTTTTGTGCCGTAACATCATAACATTACTGAAAATTTCTTAAAGAAAAATGAAAAAAGTAAATAAAATTAAAAATAAACTCAAAAATTAAATTAGGAAACATGAAACGTAATCGACCCAAATTAGTTTAATGAAAATATATTAATTCATTTGACGCACATACAAGATCTATATATTAATATGTAAATTAATAGAAACTTGTGAATATGTTGAAATTTTTTGTCAATCAGCCATACCAATATATGTATATGTATATCATTCATTTTTACATATATATTGCATAGTAGTTATATGTATTTTGAGTTCCTTTATTATGTTGGTATATTTAGTGGAGAGATATATTGATGGTCTGTTTGTTAGTACGTTAGTCTGTCTGTTTCTCTCTTATTCTCTCCGTTCGTTCGTCTGTCTGCTTCTTTCTTATTCTCTCCGTTCGTTAGTCTGTCTGTCTGTTTCTTAAGTCTATTCGTTCGTCAGTATAACAATCTCAGTGTGTCTGTCCCTCTTAGTCTGTTTATCCGTCAGTCTGTCCATCTCTTAGACTGTTCCTTTGTAAGTCTACCTGTCTATTCGTCAGTCAGTTCCTCCGTCATCCTGTCAGTTAGTCCGTCACTCCATCACATCAGACGTTAAAAAGTTCAGATTGAAAATAAATCATATATCAGGGAAGGAAATTAATACACACTTTCCTATTATATTTCCTGCTGAATATTTTATACGGATATTATTTTGCGCTATAGTAATCTGCTCTTATACTTTCTGTAATATTATTGTGTTTTATAATATTTTACTCTGTTACTTCAGGTTTTATTTTGTCCTATATTATTTCTTTATAATTTGACTATAGTGTTATTTTATTTTATTATTTTTAAGCTTTAATAAATTTGAAAAGAAAAAAAGACTCGTAAGTAAAATATATTTCTTCCAGGACAACGAAATGAGATGATTTAAAAAAACAAACACACAAAGCACGCACACACACACACACACACACACACACACACACACACACACACACACACACACACACACACACACACACACACATACACACACACACACACACACTACCTAATACACACACACACACACACACACACACACACACACACACAAACACACACACACACACACTGATGAACTAGGTGAAAAAATGGCCTCATATTCAGTTTTCTCAAGGCTTCAAAAAAAAAAGTCTTGAATGAATAAGACGATTCTCTTTCATGTGCCCCTATAATTGGCTCTTCAAAGGACATTTTCCCCCAACCTTATATGAAAACACTCGTGCATTAGTAAATAAAAAAAATAACCCTAATCTAACCTAACTTAACCAAACCTAATCTTTGCTAACCTAACTTAACCTAACCTAATCTTTGCTAACCTAACTTAACCTAATCCAGGAAACATTTTAGTAAACAGAGACTAAGGACTTAAAATATATGTTCATTTCAAGATCTAAACAATGGTGTGGTTGTGTCTGTATTCTTGACTTATGTTTATATAAATTGTTTAGATAAAAAAAGAAAAATATGTAGTTTTTATGGGTAATATAAACTAGCAAGAGGAAGAAGGAATAGAAGGGGTAGAGAAGAAGAAGAAAAAGAAGAAGAAGAAGAAGAAGAAGAAGAATTATAGACTAAAAACACGATAGATAGATAAATAGACAGATAGATAACACACACACACACACACACACACACACACACACACACACACACACACACACACACACACACACACACACACACACACACACACACACACACACACACACACACACACACACACACACACACACACACACACACACACTACCTCAGATATACCTTCACATATATTCGCTCTAAGTGGAAAACTACACGAACATTTTAATCCCATTAGATGCGAATAAAAAGCTCCACTAAAATATAGGAACATTAGTGGGAGGGAAGAAATACGGTGTAAACAAAGTGAGAAAGTGATGTGAGCGGGAGGGAAGGACGAGAGGGAAGGAGGGATGGGAAGGGAGGGGAGGGTAGACGGGAAGGAGGGATATGGGAGGGTAGGAGGAAAGGAGGGAGGGGAGGGAGGAAGGGAGGAAAAATTGGAGTGAGGATGGTTCACGTGGTTGAGAGAGACAGAGAGGAGGGAGGGGAGGAAGGAAGAAGGAAAAGAGAAAGACGGATGAAGATAGAAATATAGTCAGAGATACAGAGAAACTTAAAGAGAGATGAGAGGAAAACAGAAAAACAGGAGAGAGAGAAAGAGAAAGAGAGAGAGAGAGAGAGAGAGAGAGAGAGAGAGAGAGAGAGAGAGAGAGAGAGAAACAAACCCACATCTCCAAATGTATTCCGTCATAACAAATCGAGCAGGATATTCTAAATTTAATTCCACACATCAGAGGCAACAAACAGATGAGTGAGTGACTCTAACACGTAAAATTATAATTATATGTCTACGTATAATTCAGGTAATAATTCATGGCTTGTAACATCATTTATTTTCATGATAATCTGGGCTGAATCTCTCATTAGTACCGTAGTATGGACGGGGAACAAAATAGATCTCTGTAATTTACAAAACCCGTTGGCTAATGTTTTCTTTTTATAGTATTACGAAATAAATCTGTGGCTAGGTTAAGTTAGGTTAGGTTATGTTAGGTTAGATCAGGGTACTGTATGCTAGGGCGGATTAAGTCAGAGTCATGTTTGACGTTAGCAGAGCTGTTCTGGCTTTGCAAGTATTGAACAAAATGATTATGTGGCCTGCGCTCGTCATTCTTCAGTTATCGGTCCACTGTGAAAAAGTTTTAGGACTTGGTTAGGTTAGGTTTGGTTCGGTTAGGTGAGGTTGACTTGGTTAGGTTAGGTTGACTTGGTTAGGTTAGGTTAGATTTTACTCTGTATATATCTGTAATGCATTAACTTCCTAAAAATAGCCTACATAAAAGATATAATATACAAGTTAGCTAAAAACAGTTTATATAAAAGACAGCGTAAGGCATTAAAAAAAAACACGGTTTATACAAGACATCATTGTCAAGTTACCTAAAAACAGTTCATATAAACGCTATCACATTTAAGTTACCTAAAAAAACAGTTTATATAAAAAAAAATTTGTCACTAAGTCAACTAACAACGAGACACACAAATCAAATAAAAACATGTGAACAAAGTGAATTTTGTTATATAAAAGATAAAACCATTAAGAGCGTAAAGTGTTTTATGGAGAGACAGAGCCCATAACACCCCTGAAAATATCCCCATGTTATGTGAAAAAGTTAAACTCCATCACTATAACGTTTAAGTTAACTGGTAAACAAGATTAAAGGACATTACTATCATTTGTTATCATTGTTTACACGGTGTACTATAATTATCCACAATTTTCAATTATTAGACGTTGGACGATAATGAGTGATTATTTTGTCACATATATAGACCATGTATCATAATTATCAGTATTTTTTTGTCATTATAATACAGTAGATGTGTGATATTATTGTTATTTGTCATTACCACGGAGGATGTACAGTACAATAACTATGTCATTATAATAGATTCTTACGATAGTTATGAATCAGTTGTCATTTTTATGGTTGATGTGCGATGATTTTTAGGTTCTCTTGCTATTTATGTGTATGATGAACGATAACCAAGAATAATCATGCCTTATAGACATTCTATAAAATAAGTTGTATCTCCCCAAAGGTATTTAACTCTCTCACATATACAGTTCTATTAAGATTAGTAGAAAATAAGAGTTAGAAAATATAGAACGAAAATAGTATAGTCAGTGAACATCAAGTAGTCATCGTCCCTCTGGCAACTCAGCGCGCCCAGTAGGGGGATGTGGAC
>NW_024731852.1:5924690-5929690 GCF_018991925.1 Homarus americanus
GTGTGTGTGTGTGTGTGTGTGTGTGTGTGTGTGTGTGTGTGTGTGTGTGTGTGTGTGTGTGTGTGTGTGTGTGTGTGTGTGTGTGTGTGTGGGAATGTTTGAATGTTTGTCTGGATGTCTGTCTGATTTACTTTCTATCTAGGCGTCTCACCTGAATCTTCCACGTCTATCTCTAAATCTTCTTCCTATCTCGCCTGGATCTCCCTCCTATCTCACCTAAATCCTCCTCACATGGGCCTATCTCTGAATCCTCCTCACATATTACCTCAACCTTCTTCATATTTCCCCTAAAATCATCCAGATAAACCCACAAAAATCCCACTAATATTTCACATTAATCATCCGTGAGATTCCCCCCACAAAATCCTGTCATATTTCACTCCAAAAAAATTTCCCTTCCTTTTTTTTTTTCAACGTCTTAATATAAATTTTTCGGCCATAAATAAGGAACAAACTTTGTTCTCCGTCATTAAAGTTTGACACGGACGGATCTTAAATTTGTCGGTATTGATAACGTGATGCAGATGGGTTGTTATTAAGACACGAAGAGGGAAGAGTTTGAGAGAAGGTTGTTAGGAGTTAATATGATACGACATGGGCTGTAGAATAGAGAGTTGTTAAGGGGCGAGACGTGTTGCTGAAGAGAGGGTTGTTAGGAGCAGTAGAAACGGTTTGTTAAAGAGAGAATTGTTAGGAGTAGTTGGCACACGATATGGGTTGTTGCAGAGAGAGTTGTTAGGACACCCAGTTACTGTACAAAGTTAATAAGACACAGATTATTGTATGGAGTTATTAGGACATTGATTACTAAAGAGAGAGTAATTATTAGGACACCCGGTTATTATAGAGCCTTATTAGGACATTGATTACTAAAGAGAGAGTAATTATTAGGACACCCAGTTATTATAGAGCCTTATTAGGACATTGATTACTAAAGAGAGAGTAATTATTAGGACACCCAGTTATTATAGAGCCTTATTAGGACATTGATTACTAAAGAGAGAGTAATTATTAGGACACCCAGTTATTATAGAGCCTTATTAGGACATTGATTACTAAAGAGAGAGTAATTATTAGGACACCCAGTTATTATAGAGCTTTATTAGGACATTGATTACTAAAGAGAGAGTAATTATTAGGACACCCAGTTATTATAGAGCCTTATTAGGACATTGATTACTAAAGAGAGAGTAATTATTAGGACACCCAGTTATTATAGAGCCTTATTAGGACATTGATTACTAAAGAGAGAGTAATTATTAGGACACCCAGTAATTACAGAGCCTTATTAGGACATTGATTACTAAAGAGAGAGTAATTATTAGGACACCCAGTTATTACAGAGCCTTATTAGGACATTGATTACTAAAGAGAGAGTAATTATTAGGACACCCAGTTATTATAGAGCCTTATTAGGACATTGATTACTAAAGAGTTATTAGACAGTTATTATAGAGCCTTATTAGGACACAGTAATTATTAGTTATTATAATTAGGAGAGAGTAATTATTAGGACACCCAGTTATTACAGAGCCTTATTAGGACATTGATTACTAAAGAGAGAGTAATTATTAGGACACCCAGTTATTATAGAGCCTTATTAGGACATTGATTACTAAAGAGAGAGTAATTATTAGGACACCCAGTTATTACAGAGCCTTATTAGGACATTGATTACTAAAGAGAGAGTAATTATTAGGACACCCAGTTATTACAGAGCCTTATTAGGACATTGATTACTAAAGAGAGAGTAATTATTAGGACACCCAGTTATTACAGAGCCTTATTAGGACATTGATTACTAAAGAGAGAGTAATTATTAGGACACCCGGTTATTATATAGAGCCTTATTAGGACATCGGTTACTGAAGAGAGTTACCAGTCATAAGTTCTTCAAAATAATCCAGATAAAAATGTAAGATACAATTACTGTAAAATTTTCGTGAACAAGATTGTGATTACTACCTTGACGTAATTTATTAAAGTTGTTATAATGTAAATTTTTTGGATCGCTTGAAGAATCTCCACCCTAGCTTAATTCACCTTAAGATTAAACACCCTAATCTAACCAAACCTAACCTGACCCTAACCTACACCCTGGTGTCTCAAACCGTCATTACCTCACAATCTTCACGCACAAGCCCTCATAACCCTATAACCTAGTCTCACAAGCCCTCATAACCTCACAGTGGCCGGGGCAGTGTTAGGGCCAGCGAGGGCCGGGTCGTTGCGGAGGCTCTCACGCCGGAGTTACGACACTCACAATGGCCGCTGAGGACGCCAGTCTCTCTCAGACGTCCGGGAGTCGATATCTCAGACCTTTATCGCAAGTCAAGTACGATAACTTAAGAGTCGAGCGCGATGACTGACGTTTCAGTACGACAGTTGACGCTTGGGTACAATATTTTACATTCGGGTACGATGACTGATGTTTGGGTACGATAATTGACGTTTCTGTACGGTAATTAACGTTTGGATGTGATAATTGACGTTTAGGCACGATAATTGGACGTTTGGGTTCAGTAATTAACGTTTGAATACAATAATTTATATTTGGATACGATAATCGACGTTTGACTATGATAACCAACCCCTGAGTAGATCCCTTAAGCCTTCCATTCAAAGTAACTTCTACAAAAACTATCTCATTGGGTGAAAAAATAAACCCACATAAAATAGACACGAGCCAAAAATAACTTCTCATATAATTGCTCTATATTTATAAAATTTTGGGAGAATTAATTAACCAACGATCTATTTAGTCATTTAATTTCTTTCCTCGCTCTGAACAAATTAATATTTTCTAAAAACGTTTTTTCCATCATGAATTGAAACAAAAGAAATAACAAAAAGACTTAAAACAAAAACAACAAAGACTCACATGTATGTATCTGAACTAATTAAATAATGGAAGTTAATTATTCTGTCGTTTTGTAATGAACCAATTATGTTTTTGTCCCATGAATAAAAAATATTACGAAAATATTAGGAATTAAAAAAATTATCTGGGAAGACTCATTACTGATGTATTTATACAATCTAGAGTGATTTATTCCCTGACAGATTTATATCCCTATACAATAATAAAGGAAATTATTCATATTAAAAAATTTTCTTATACGAATGAATAAGATATTAATAGTTCTACCCACGAACCTTCACTCAGGAATGTACCACTGCACCTGACCATCTTAGGCACACACAGGTAGCACATACACTCTTTACGGAAAGGCCCGATGCATTTCAAAGTGAACACTGCGACTCCTGTTCTCTCGGTAGGGTTGTCAAAATCCTTCGTCCGCTGTGTCGTATTATCTCACGCAAAAAAAAAATCGTAGAGATAATTTTTTTTTAGGGAGTGCATGTGTGTTCTTAGGAAGTGTGCAGGTGTTTTTAGGGAGTGTACGGGTGTTTTTAGGGAGTGTACGGGTGTTTTTAGGGGGTGTACAGGTGTTTTAGGGAGTGTACGGGTGTTTTTAGGGAGTGTACGGGTGTATTTAGGGAGTGTACGGATGCTTTTAGGGAGTGTACGGGTGTTTTTAGGGAGTGTACAGGTGTTTTTAGGTAGTGTACAGGTGTTTTTAGGGTGTACGGGTGTTTTTAGGGAGTGTACGGGTGTTTTTAGGGAGTGTACAGGTGTTTTTAGGGAGTGTACAGGTGGTTTTAGGTAGTGTACAGGTGTTTTTTGGGAGTGTACGGGTGTTTTTAGGGAGTGTACGGGTGTTTTTAGGGAGTGTACAGGTGTTTTTAGGGAGTGTACAGGTGTTCAGCCCAGGTGATCATTATTTCCCCTCGCTGCTCTGTTATCATCACTACGGTTATTGTTGGGGGAGTTTATTAATGGCCACCTCACCGCACCTCACCTGCCTAGACACATATCTATAAACAAACACAATAAATCACCAGAGGCCATTTAATCCTTCACTCGAAAATATTTCCATTCAACGTTTAACAAAAATAAATAAAAAAAACGTGATTTAGTTGAGTTCTTTGTTATTTTTTTTGCAGGTGATTGTGTGTTTAAAGTAATAAATAAATCTTTTTATTTTTTAATTAATGAATAAGATTTTTTATGGCTCATTTGCTTAAGCCTTTATAGTTCACAGGAAGTTGCAACATTCATCATTGCAATGTGTCAAATAATTTGCAAAATTTACTTTGTATTTATTTTATTGATATTATCCAACACAATGAAATGAAAGCACTGCTCTCACAGCTTTCATATACTAGTACCAGTATTTAATAGGACGATGCAACATTCATCATCATTGCAATGTGCCAAATCGCTTTTTCCAAATATTAACTTTGTAATAATGTCATTAATATTAGTATACAACAACATGAAAAATTCTGCATCATACAGTTCATAAATCTAAACGTGAATTTAATTACATTTTGCAACATTTATCATTGCAAGGGGCCAAATCCTTTTCAAATATTAACTTTACAATAATATCATTAATATTATATATAAACAATTACATGAAAAATAAAACACCTTCATCACAACGTTCATAAACTTCTACCTATGCTTAATTGCATGTTGCAGTGTTAATCATTGCAATGGACCAAAATCTTGCTCTCAGATATCAACTGTGTAATAACGTCCACTAATACTACACGTTCAAATAAATAGAAAGTACTACATCATAACTATTATCAAGGCGTGTCCGGGCTAAATAGTTTGTTGCTACATTCATCACTGTAAGGTTCAAAGCGTAAGGTCCCTTGTCGGGTAGTTAACGCGGTATAATAAATGTTGAGAGTGAAAAAATAATTTGAGCTTTCATTTTTCCGTAACCCAATATTTTCTTTGTGTTTAAATTTTAATAATATTGTAGAGGTGCTGAGTCTTGTTCACCGCAAGATCGAAGTGGCGCTACGGAATTTTTATACATTATTCACGGTGAGGTCCAACTATTACATATTTAGCACATTCTTCACTGCAAGATCAAAGGGTCAGGCCTTTTACCACGGGGTTACATACAATACGATGCAGT
>NW_024731852.1:5934690-5942190 GCF_018991925.1 Homarus americanus
AATAAGTGGTTATGGACACTGCAATTTCCTAAGAATTTGTCCGTTCAATTTTGATTACATTTATCTCTACCATTACTTCACATAACTTAAACGCCAGCACGAGCAATCAGCAGTGCCTGGCATACCCTACAATGGCATACTAACGCCAGACGAGCGATCACCTCCCGCATGCCCTTAGTGACATTTCTCATCAAATACAGAGGTCGTTGTCGGGAGCGGTGATCAGAGGTCGGTGGTATCAGAGGCGGTTGTCGGAAGGCGATGTACGAGTGGAGAGGTGGTGGTCGGGTGATAGTATTCGGTGATCGGGGGTGGTGATCGGATGGTCGGTAATCGGTGGTCGGAAATCGGGAGGCGGTACTGATGATCGGGGGTGGTGGAAGAGAGACAGCAGTGGTCGGTGCACATATTACATTACCCATAACCCTCCTCATCCCTCCCCACCGTCCCTACCCTCTCCCTCCCCACCGTCGTCCTCACCCATCCCTACCCCACCGTCCCTCACCCTCCCCACCCATCCCCACCGGTCCTCCCCACCCCTCCCACCGTCCCTCACCCTCCCCACCCCTTCCCATCACACCGTCCCTCACCCCTCCCACCCCTTCCCACCGGCCCCTCCCACCCCCCTCCCCACCGTCCTCACCCTCCTCACCCCTCCCCACCCTTCCCACCGTCCCTCACCCCTCCCCACCCCTTCCCCCCGGCCCCTCCCTCCCTCCCTCCCCACGTCCCTACCCCCACCCCACCCCACCGTCCCTCACCCCTCCCCGTCCTTCAAGCAAGTAATATCAGTCTGTTAAAGCGTGCTGTTCGCTGACGCTGCCGTAGTGGGATTATTAATGAGTTTGGAAACTAGTGATAACTTTGGACAAACTTTATCAACGTGTACAGGCGGCATCCTCCCTACCTCCCTCTCCCCCTTCCCTTCCCTGGACCTGACTAATATATTGAGGAAACATCAACTTTGTCCCCCCTTCTCTCTCTCTCTCTCTCTAGCCACAACGTTAAAGACATCCTCGTTAACACCATTATAAAAGGCATATATGAAGACTATAAACTCATTGTATAACTCAATTTATTTATCACCTGATGACCACGATCTAATAATATTTTTAACCATACAGGTAATAAACTTAACACCTAACTTTCTATACGAAGTTTGTAGACTCGATGTTTATAAAGTACTGAAGTATAGAGTAAATTATGCCAGGTAAATTACTAATAAGACAGGTAGGCTACACCATATTGTTATAGTCTTCAACGAACACAAGATCTTCTTTATCAATCTGTGTTATTTTACGAAAGGTATATACGAGTCTTATACCTGTTCATTGACCAACTGTGACCTTTATATTTCATCTATACTCGTAGTGGTCAGTGTGTCCTCCTGGTGTTTTCTTATGTCGTGGGATACCGTCAGTGCTCTTCATAATCCACTGTTGTGTAAAGATACCCCCTCCTCTCTCTCTCTCTCTCTCTCTCTCTCTCTCTCTCTCTCTCTCTCTCTCTCTCTCTCTCTCTAAAAAAAAAAAAGTTAAAATCAACGTCAAACGACATACTTTTTCATAAACTCAAAATCCTCCCTAGCGACTCAAAAAAATCACCCCTCTTGCTATATCATATAAGTATATTAGACAATACTGACTCGAAAATTACCCCGTTTCCTATATCATTATACTTGATGTTATGACTCACACCAATTGCCCCTCACTCTCTCTCTCTCCACTATACATATACAGTATATATTTGACCTCGTGAAAATCATATACGAGTAGACCTCATCTCACATCCCTCAGTTTTAAAGGGTCTCAGGGGTAGGTAGTAGCGTGTACCGCGTCGATAAAGTTTATATTAGATCGCCCTGGTAGTGGCTAAGCTGGGGGCCATGAAAATGATTTATAACACCGACCCACCTGCCAGGCATGTCTTGCTAGGGGATATATGTGTGTGTGGTAGGGAGGTGAGGTGAGGTGAGGTGTGGTGAGGTGTGTAGGCGTGTGTGTGTGTGTGTGTGTGTGTGTGTGTGTGTAGGAATGAGCGAAAGAGAGAGAGGACAGAGGAATGTAAGTAAAATTAAAGTCTTTTATTTGTCTGTGTGTATATTTATGTGTGTATCAGCGTGAGGGGGAAGGATTGGTCGACCTGTGTGTGTGTGTGTATGTATAGGTGAATGAGACTTGCATTGCTGTATATATGTCATGTGTTTTTACTGTAAACCTTCATTGCACTATGTATATACTCTTATAAGCTATCCTAAGTATATCCTTGTATGCGTATTAGGAGAAATTTTACGAAAACATATGTATATGTAGACATATAGACTACGTGTATATGAGAGGAACTCGTCGACTCCATCCATGCATATAGACTGTAGTCAATATACATATTCGCCATAACTCTTGTGAACTGACCCCGTGAAAAATATAACCTTACACATAAATTTCTCTCTCTCTCTCTCTCTCTCTCTCTCTCACTCTCTCTCTTTATTTCTTATGGTATAAATCATGGTCTTCTCTCTCTTTCGTTCTCTCTCACATATACACACACTCCAGCCCACTCATCAATCTCCCTCTCTCTTTTCCAGACCTGGCACTGTCAGGGGGACAGGTGCAGCAAGTGAGGAAGGATGCAGTACACGATAATGGAGTCCCTGAGGTCCTGCCCTATACTACCACTCACCTACAGCAACCTGAAGTCCTCCCCTACACCAGCACCCACGTACAGGAACCTGAAGCCCTGGCTTACACCAGTACCCACCAACAGGAACCTGAAGCCCTCCCCTACACCAGTACTCGCTTACAGGAACCTGAAGCCCTGGCCTATACCAGTACCCACCAACAGGAACCTGAAGCCCTGCCCTACACCAGCACCCATCTACAAGAGCCCGAAGCCCTCCCCTACACCAGTACCCACGTACAGGAACCCGAAGTCTTCCCCTACACCAGTACACACGTACAGGAACCTGAATCCCTCCCATACACAGGTACCCACCTACAGGAACCAGAGGGATACAGGAACACCCACCTACAAAGCCCCAAAGCTCTGAGGTACTCGAATGAGCAAGTAGGAGAACCAGAACGCTACAGAGGAACCTATGTACAAGAGGATGAGAGCTACAAGAACCCCCACCTACAAGAACCTAAGGCTCTAGCTTACACCAGCTCCCACATACGAGAACCTAAAATGCACAAGAACGCCCACTTGCAACAACCTACAGTTGGGGGGTACATGGGCGCCCACTCGCTTGACCCTAAAGATGAAAGAGAACTCCACCCACAAGATTTTGAAGCTCCAGCGTACACGAGGACACATGTGTACAAACTTAAGGGCAACAGGGAGCACCGCCTACAGGAGCAAACTAAAGGCCTAGGCTACAAGAGCGCCCATGTACATCATTCAAAAGGCAACAGAAACACCCACGTACAAAAACCAAAGGCCCTGGCGTACATGAACACCCACGTACAAAAACCAAAAGCCCTAGCGTACACCAGCTCCCACGTACAAGAACCAAAAGCCCTAGCGTACACCAGCTCCCACGTACAGAACTCTGAGGCCCTTAGGTACATGGAACCACTCCAACTACATGAACCCGACAAGCCGTACTTCGATTACCACGAGTCTGCCAACGTGACGGCTCTCCTGGGCAAGACGGCCGTCCTCAACTGTAGGGTGAAGAACATCGGCAACAAGACGGTATGTTTCTTTACTTTATTGTCTCTCTTTAGTTTATTGGTCACGGTGAGAGAAACTTTCAACTAGTCTTTCCAGTTTCTGGTCATAGTGAGAGAAATTTACAGGTATATTTACAGGTATAGTTTTGGGCAAGTTAACAGACAGACAGATAGACAGACAGACAGACAGACAAAAATACACATACACACACACCCACACACACACACACACACACACGCGCGCGTTTTGATTATGTTTTTTCCATTGAATGACGGCACTCGACATCAACTGATTATTTGTTTACAAAATATTTATGAATGAGGCTCGTCATTAATTGCTCGCGTGTTTACTAATACTATATTTATGAATGACGCTAAATGGCAGCTTACTGTGTGTTTACTACACTCCATGATGACGTTCAACATTAGCTGATTGTGTGTTTATAAACATTTATGAATGAAACTCAACATCAGCCGATCTAATACTATTTATCAACACTAGTGAATGATGTCTAAGTTGTTTAAATCCTCAAACCCAATGACACTTTGACACGAGAATCACCTAAATCAACTACTTATATCTGTCATGCAATCACCTGAATGACGGTCATGAGTCGCGTGTCACAAGATTGTATACATTTGCATTTAATACGAAGAAATGACACCTACGATGCGTTGTTTTACTAGGATCAGCTGAGAGTTTGTTTACAGGAGTCAGCTGAGAGATTGTTTACTAATACTTCTAAGGGACACCCAGCGTTAGGTTAGGTTAAAGTTGGCTTAGTTAGTTTATGTTAGATTAGTTCGGGTTAGGGTAGGTTAGCGTTAGGTCGATTAGTTATGTTATGTTAGCGTTAGGTTAGGTTAAGTTGGGTTAGGTTAGTTTATAAAGTTGGCTTAGGTTAGTTTATGTTAGATTAGTTCGGGTTAGGGTAGGTTAGCGTTAGGTCGATTAGTTATGTTATGTTAGCGTTAGGTTAGGTTAAGTTGGGTTAGGTTAGTTTAGGTTAGGTTTAGTTAGCGTTAGGGTGTTTAATCATCTGGCGAAATAAGTAGGGGTTTAGTCTTCAGGTGATGTGCCTATTGTAGTCGAGAGCCCAAAACTATTTACACTCAAAAGAAAAAAAAAATACACATGTCGCTTCCATTTAGATAGATGTTCTTCCCTCCTCCACACCACGAGGCTTCCTTAACGTTCACACAGACATAAAGAACGTCCCCTGAACGTCAACAGAGATATAAAGAGAATGAAGACCAAGATCCTCTCTCTCTCTATCTCTCTCACACATTGTCAACCCTGCTTACCCTTTACAGCATCTCCTGACACTAACAGAAAACGGGGGAACGTCTTTAGGGCGGAGGGGGGGAAACAAAAGTATTTCCAGGGCGGCGCAGCTGTCATATGAACCTGGATGAACGGCCACACTTTGTACAACTGCAGCCGTTCCCAGCAAGCTATTGGCAATACTGGTCTCGAGTGCCGCCGTTCCCATGGAGCTATTGGCAATACTGGTCTCGAGTGGGGAAGATACTTGGTGACTTAAGAGGGAATTTGTGCATTATCTTGGGACCTTTTAGTCGTGTGTCAGCTAACAACACGGAGATGATCTGGAAGGTGAGATGTGTTACTGGGGAGCTTAAAACCCGGGAGTTGGGGAGGGTAGGGGGGGGTTAGGGAGGGCAGGATCGGGGAACTGGGTGGGGGAAGGGAAAGGGGGGCAGGTAAGGGAACAGGATAGTGGAGCTGGTGGGGGAGGCAGGACAGAGGAGTTTGGAAGGAGGATGGGGTAAGGGGGAGTAGGAACGGAAGGCAAGGAGGGTGATGAAGACCTGAGAAACTGGAAGGAGAGGTGAGGAAGGCCAGGGCAGCTGGGAGGAGGGATGGAAGGCCTGAGGAACCTGACGGAGGGGAGGGGGAGGCCTGGGGAGATGGGAAGAGGGTTGGTGAGGCCTGGGGGAGTTGAGGGGAGGGAGGGGAAGGCTTGGGGAGCTGGGGAGGAAGGCAGAATTGGTGCTCAGTAAAATGATCCCCGCCGGCAGAGTAATGACGAGAGGCCTTTACCTGCCGGGGATTTTTAAAGGCAAAAAGTGAATATTGGACAGGTAGGAGTGAAGATTGGACAGGTAGGAGTGAAGATTGGACAGGTAGGAGTGAAGATTGGACAGGTAGGAGTGAAGATTGGACAGGTAGGAGTGAAGATTGGACAGGTAGGAGTGAAGATTGGACAGGTAGAAGTGAAGATTGGACAGGTAGGAGTGAAGATTGGACAGGTAGGAGTGAAGATTGGACAGGTAGAAGTGAAGATTGGACAGGTAGGAGTGAAGATTGGACAGGTAGAAGTGAAGATTGGACAGGTAGAAGTGAGATTGGACAATAATAATAATAATAATAATAATAATAATAATAATAATAATAATAATAATAATAATAATAATAATAATAATAATAATAATAATAATAATAATAATAATAATAATAATAATAATAATAATAATAACAATAATAATAATAACAACAACAACAACAACATTAACAAAAACAATAAATAATGATCACTAAGCATAAATAACAGACTGAGATAGAGAGAGAGAGAGAGTGTGTGTCTGTGTACCTGCACGGATATCTAATGACCGTCATGAATAACAATGAATAACGATGAATAACGGCGTGACTGTCTTAAATTACCATCAGCTGAGACACAGAGGTGGGTGTGGCCGATGAGTCCGCCGTAACAATAGACGTGAGGAGCAATTGTTCCGGCTATTGTTAGGGGCTATTGTGTGGGGCTATTGTTAGGGGCTATTGTTCCGACTATTGTTAGGGGCTATTGTTCCAGCTATTGTGAGGGGCTATTGTTAGGGACTATTGTGAGGGGCTATTGTGAGGGGCTATTGTTCCGGCTATTGTTAGTGGCTATTGCTCAGAAAAATGTTAGTATCTATTATTAATGGCTATTGTTAGTGATTAATGTTACTGACTATTATTGGTTACTCTTGTCACATGCACTTGTCAGGGGCTATTGTTAGTAGCTATTAAACGTGATCATATTTATCGGTGCTTATTGTTAATAGATATTGTTAATAGCTTTTGTCATGGGGGAGGCTATTTCCAGTGGCTATTATTGGTATCTATTTTTATGGGCAATTGACTCCGCAGTTATTTGTGTATGTTCATAGATGGCGGTCGTGACACTGATTTTTTTTAGACACACACACACACACACACACACACACACACACACACACACACACACACACACACACACACACACACACACACACACACACATGTTCCGAAATAAAAAGGGACCATACAGAACCATCTAACATAACCCTTTAATACGGGAGAATAAATTATAAAAGGGAAAAACAAACAAACAAACAAACAGAATCTCTCATCATATAAGCACTGTGACGTCATGTATTATTTCCAGTTTGTAATGTTTGTTTGTTTTTCTTAATTCCTCGTGAAGTTGTGTGCCAATTTAGCATCCAATTTCCCCAGACAATTTGAGGGCACGAACGTAAACTTGTGGTATGTACGTATATATATAGTGTGTGTGTGTGTGTGTGTGTGTGTGTGTGTGTGTGTGTGTGTGTGTGTGTGTGTGTGTGCCTCTGATACACAAGAAATTTGCTGTAAAGTGACACGTATTAGTTGGCTGTTCTATTCAATTAACATAGTTTAGACAATTGTTGCGTTCCGCTCTATATAAACAAGCAATTTTTCTCCACGTTTGTTTACATTTATATGATTTTTATTATTGTTTTAGATGTTAATTATGATGTTACAGTTATTTCCGTTTGTGTAGTTTTGTTAATTGTGATT
>NW_024731852.1:5947190-5976742 GCF_018991925.1 Homarus americanus
TGTTATTTCAAACTTTTTTTGTGTGTTTTTTTTAAATGTTTTTAATCGTTTTTTTATTATAAATAATTTTTTCTAAAGCTCTGTTATGATGCCCCCTCCAAACCCCCATCTCTCCCTCCTACTCTCTCTTACTCTTCTCTCCTTTTCTCCAACCGCCTCCCCCTCCCTCTCCTTCTCTCTCTTATCCTCTTTCCACCTCCCTCTCCCCCCACTCCTCTCCTCTCTTATCCCTCTTTCCTCCCTCTCCCCCGTCGCACTATAGCTGCCATATTGAGGTGAAAGGTATGCTGACATTCTTTCAATTCTTTAATTTTAATTTTTTTCATATTCCTTTACCTTCCCCCACCTTCCCCCCCTCCCCCCCCTCCCCTGGTGACGCGGTGTTTACCTGACCTATATATAACCCCTCCCACATGTGTTAAAATAGTGTCTTATATTTCTTTTAATTAATTTCCGTCTACAATATCATATCTTTTCTTTTATTTCCATTTATTTTTATTCTCTTATTTCCCTTATTATCGGTTTATATAGTTTTCAATTAACCTATATCCTTCTCCCCTACAGTGCTGGAATTATCGTATTTTCTGTCTAATTTCCTCGTTTATTCTCTCTATTCTGTGTCTTATTCTCTATTTATTTTATTATTTTCTTGGATATATTTGCTAAACTCTTCATAGTATTTTTTTATGAACCGACGTGGAGTATTTTTCTCGCTTGTATAAAGTGTAAAAAAAATAAAATAAAATACAAATATTTCTACATTTGGTATGTTTAATTTTTCATTCTTTCATTCATTCTTTCAATCTTCTAATTCTTCTTCATTATCATCATCATCATCATCATTTTCTTCTCTTTCATCATCATCATCATCATCAACCCACGTATTATTTCTTGTTGCTTATTCCATCATTATCCCAACATTGCCAATTCCATCTTCGATAACTTTTCCACTCCCGGATGCAAATACTCCTACATTTGCCCTTCTATGCCTTTCATACTTTCCTCACCTCATTACCTGGCCAAAATATCACCTTCCACTTACCTTAATTTTTTTTCCTTCCTTGTGTTTTTCGTCCAGGATAGTCGTGGCAGCCTCACTGTACCGCCTGGAAAAGAAAAACAATAATTTAGTGTGTTTTTTTTCCGAGGTGTATTGGAGGCCTCTGTCTTTGTACCGCCTGGGAAAAGAGATACGATAATTTGGTGTGTGCTATTTTTTCATAGGTGTATTGAGGTTTTAGTCTCTGTACCACCTGGGAAGAAAAGACACGTTAGTTGGGTTTTTTTACAGATGAACTGGGGGTCTTTGTCTTTGTACCACCTGGGAAAAATACATAATACTTTTTAGGCGTTGGAATATCTCTTAGCACCACCTAGGAAAGGAAATATGATATCATGGCATTATTTTACCTTGTCTCTGTACCACCTGTGAAAAATAAAATGATAATATTACATTTTTAAAGTGTATGAGTGTATGGGTGTAAATGGGACTGCCCATACTGGGCAGTCCCATTTACACCCAACCACTATTGCTCATATATCTATCCAACCTATGTTTGAAGCTATCCATCGCATTCGTGTTAATGATGATACTTGGTAACTTGTTCCATTCATCCACTACTCTATTTCCAAACCAGTGTTACGAGTTACGAGTTCGCTCCTGGTTGGATAGTTTGAGTACCTTTGTTATGTCCCCTTTGTTTAGCCCTGACTTCCATTTATTCACCTCTATCAGGTCGCCCCTCGCTCTACGTCTCTCGAGGGAGTGCAAATTAAGATGCTTTAACCTGTCTCTATACTCAAGGTTCCTAATGCCCGGGATTAGCCTTGTCATTCTCCTCTGAATTCTTTCTAGGAATTCTATATTTATCCATTCTGTAATACGATGACCAGAATTGAACTGAGTAATCCAAGTGAGGTCTTACAAGCGCAAGATATAATTTCAGGGTGACCTCGCTAGTCTTGTAACTAAGACTCCATTGTATGAACCCAAATACCAAGGTCAAGGATGTATTGTAGGAAGCACAAATAAACGACAAATATCACTACACTAACCATACTTACCCTATTAATACACACAATACATACAAGTAAACATGTATTCATCAAGACCAAACGTAGAGCGTCAATACTTCTATAATTAAAAAAGTTCAATGGTCCAATGCCACTATTCAGTACATAATGACGTAGAAACTATAAATAAACACCAGAAAATCGCTACACATATACAAAACCAATATACATACATACACTCACCAATACCACCTATTATAGCATCTATCATTCAATAACTCCTAAAGGTCAAAGGTCAGATATAAAAATAGGATATCTTATCAAGCCTAAGTTGCTATCTCGCTCTTGTGTTATGTCTTATCTTATTTATCTCCATCATCTATCTATCTCTATCTCTCTCTCTCTCTCTCTCTCTCTCTCTCTCTCTCTCTCTCTCTCTCTCTCTCTTCTTTTTCTTTTTAGGAGTTAGAGATTGATATATCTGTGAGGGCTGTGTTGTTCTTGTGATTAATTCAACTGTGTGTGTGTGTGTGTGTGTGTGTGTGTGTGTGTGTGTGTGTGTGTGTGTCTGTGTGTGTGTTTGATATCTTCTTTAGTTTTTCTTTCTCTGTCTGTCCGTCCTCTCTTCTCTGTTTTCTGTAATCTATTGGTTCAAATTCACAACCTCTCTCTCTCTCTCTCTCTCTCTCTCTCTCTCTCTCTCTCTCTCTCTCTCTCTCTCTCTCTCTCTTTCTCTGTCTCTGTCTCTCTCTCTCTCATCGGATCACATTTAAAACTTATCTCCCAAAGCTCTATATTTCACTATCTCTCACATTTAACATTTATTTGGCAACATTTATCTCTCACCTTCTCACTTGCCTCCCCTAATTTCTCTCTCACTCTCCACCACCTCACCTACGCTCCCCTAATGTCTCTCCACCATCTCACCTACGCTCCCCTAATGTCTCTCCACCATCTCACCTGTCTACCCCATTCTCTCTCCCTCAGGTGTCATGGGTTCGTCACAGAGACATTCACCTACTGACGGTGGGGCGGTTCACCTACACGTCAGACCAGCGGTTCTCAGCACGTCACTCAGCCGGTTCAGAAGACTGGCTCCTGATGGTTCACTACCTGCAGGAGCGAGATGCCGGCCCCTACGAGTGCCAGATCTCCACCACACCACCTATGAGTCACCTGATTCATCTGGCTGTTGTAGGTGAGTGTACACATGTTCAGGTGAGTGTCAGATTTCCTCAACACCTTAGAAACACACACACACACACACACACACACACACACACACACACAAACATAAACCATCATTCAAACATTTCCCCCAAAAGTTTTTACCACATGACATTGATCATCGACAAAAATTATATCACACTACAAAATATTACTACTACATTACACAATATGTTTCAATAACACCTCACTAAACATTAACATTTCTATAACACAATTCTAAACATTACCATCTCATAACAATGCACTAAACAATAAAACAAAACAAATTACTACCACACAACACTTAAAACATATATAAAAAAAAACACACAAACATCACATTGGCCCAGATAATCGTTGCCAGATCCACTCTCCCCCACCACCACCAACCCCTGGCGAAAAACTGATCCAATATCCCAGATAGTATCGGTAAAGGGTGTGCTGTCCGCGCTGGTAATAGTGTCATCGGGTCCCAACAATATTCCCTGATCACACGTACGTATTAATTCGAGTTGTTGGTTCAAATTCAACTCGATGTATTCTGAAATCCAGTACCAAGCATTGGAAATTTATTCTCGTTAGATAGATTCGCTTTTGTTTGTATAATATTGTAGATTCGTTTTTGTTTATAAATTATTCAGAGAGAAATACAAGGGGCGAATTTCATATCATTTATACAAAGATAATAACACAGGCAGACGATATTTATACACGACATCAATTCATATTAAAATGATTTACATATAGATGACGAAATAGGCACACCCCACCCCCCCCCCAAAAAAGAGAGATAAATATTCATTCTTGTTTCATTTCAAGTTTAATATTTATTCTCAGTTTGAAATTCAGATGCAATTTTATTAATTTATTCAAAAGTACAGGTAGGTAGGTAGGTAGGTAAGTAGGTAGTAGGTAGGTAAGTAGGTAGTAGGTAGGTAGGTAGGATATTCAGTTTTGTTATACTTCAAATTAAAAAAAATATATATATATAACCACTGCAGATAACGACAATACATATTGGAAATTTACAATCCAATAAAATTATATATACACGAATACCAAACAAAGACACAATTAGTAAGCCAATTGGAATTAAATATAATTAAATACACATAAATACCATTAAAAGCAAGATATTAGTTATGTCATATTTGAAAAGTAATTAATTTATCCAGGAACACTTGTACAGGTAGAGTGGTTTTAATTAACCATCTATTGCTGAACATACAGGTGACACATACCTCACCCAACGTATAAACACATATAGGTATTAAATAGAGCTGATCATAAGCTCTAAAGTTATCTATAATTAATCCTAACAAACTTAAACTTCACGATCTAATTAATCATTCTTATAAATTATTATCCTAACCTCGTTAATTATCATAACCCTTATAATTAACTTAACGATATAATTAGCATAACAAGGACATAATAACTTTTTAAAAATAAATACCTTCAATTAACATACTAATTACCTTAACAATCTTATCAACTACTTTCACAAGCTAATTAATTTACATAACAAGTTGTTTTCAATCACCCTAATGACCTTCTTAATTAGCCAAAAAACTTGATTACCCAACTACATTTACTTACCTTCATAGTCTTATTAACTACACTCAAGGTTAATAATTACCTGATCAAGATAATTAATGACCTTAACGAGCTCATTAATTACCGGCACCTTACAACATGCGGGGAGACAAAAAGGCTGTTTAATTCTTGTTGTTTACTTGTCTCTCTCTCTCTCTCTCTCTCTCTCTCTCTCTCTCTCTCTACTCCTCTCGGTAAACAACACGAAGGAACATTAAGATTAATAATTCCTAGTTACATTATCGGTAAAATGACGTATTTACTTTCCTTAAAATCGTCACCTTTTTTTTTTACGATACAATTAGTGAATAAGATAAATAATAATGCCTTTATATAATAATTAAACACTCGGTGAAAGAATATTTGATTTTTTAATAGAACTGAAGTATTGTATTTCGACATTTTTTTTACTACATAATGCAGACATTTTTAACTTACGTAAAATTCTCCCATTATTATCATACAGCATACAAAATACACAACATACATCATACATACTACGCAATATACATCATACACAAACACATCATACATACTACACAACACACATCATACTCAAACACATATCTTACATCAAACACAACATACATCATACATACTACGCAATATACAACATACACAAACACATATCTTACATCAAACACAACATACATCATACATACTACGCAATATACAACATACACAAACACATATCTTACATCAAACACAACATACATCATACATACTACGCAATATACAACATACACAAACACATATCTTACATCAAACACAACATACATCATACATACTACGCAATATACAACATACACAAACACATATCTTACATCAAACACAACATACATCATACATACTACGCAATATACAACATACACAAACACATATCTTACATCAAACACAACATACATCATACATACTACGCATACATACTACACAACACACATCATACACACAACACATATCTTACATCAAACACAACATACACATCATACATACTACATATACATACATCATACAAACACATATCTTACATCAAACACAACATACATCATATACTACACACACACATCATACATACTACACAACACACATCATACATACTACACACACATCATACTCAAACACATATCTTACAACATACACAAACACATATCTTACATCAAACACAACATACATCATACATACTACGCAATATACAACATACACAAACACATATCTTACATCAAACACAACATACATCATACATACTACACAACACACATCATACATACTACACAACACACATCATACTCAAAAACAAATCATACACAACACAATCATACATAATGCACAATAAACAAACAAACACCTGTAAACAAATCTATTATACACTAGAGGTAGACAGACACATTGTTTACACTTAGAACTACAGTGTGTCATATGTCAGTGGAAAATAAAAGTCTCATATTACCATGAAATAAAATACTATCATATCAGTAATTCTTTTATCTAGAAACTTTTATTCTTTTATCGTAACAACATTTCCTCGATATATTTCACACACAAAAAAAAATCCTATTCCTTGTTATTATAATATATATAAATTATATTAAAAACGGAGAGGAATTTTCTCCCCATATTATTTATTTAATGAAAGCAAATACTCTTTTAATTTTCTATATTTTCGAATTTTTCTATGGAATTTCAAAATATGAGCATTGAAATTTAAGCTTTACTGGAAAAAAATATATAAAACTCTTAGAAATTAAGCTTTAATGAAAAAATATATACCCCAAAATATATATATATAAAAAAAAAAAGACCCTCAAATCACGTGTTATTTTTCCAGGAGTATTAAATTAAACATCTATATTTGTCATAAGTAATTAAACTACGATGACGGGAAGGAATGTCGTATTTTTTCCCCCCTTAAACCAAGATTTATTCTATTTAATTAGAGACTTGTAAATTAATTATATGGTAGACAGATGAAAAAAAATGGAATAAATTTATGTTTAATGTTTATTTGACTCGTATACCTGTCCACTATTTTTATTTGTTCTCTTTACTCTTTTATTCTGTTCATTTGGTTATTCTGTTCTCCCGCTCTTCCTTTCTCTCTCTATTCTCTTCTTCTCTCTTAACTCTCACCCATTTATTCCTGTTTCTTGTCTTATTTCTATTATTTACTCATGCTCTTCCTCTTCTTCTCCTTCTATTCTTTACTCATGTTGTTACTCATTCATTCGTTTTCCTCTTCTCTATAGCACCTCTTCTCTCCCTCCTCTTCCTCCTCTCCCCCACTCACTCCAACACATTCACCCTCTACTCTCTTCTTCCTCCCTCTCTCACTTCAACTCACTCTTTCTCTTCTCCTACTCTTCTTTCTCTCATCACCCCCACCACCCACCCCCTCTCTCACTCTCTTCTCCTACTCTTCTTTCTCTCATCACCCCCACCACCCACCTCCCCTCTCTCACTCTCTTCTCCTACTCTTCTTTCTCTCATCACCCCCCACCACCCACCTCCCCTCTCTCACTCTCTTCTCCTACTCTTCTTTCTCTCATCACCGCCACCACCCACCTCCCCTCTCTCACTCTCTTCTCCTACTCTTCTTTCTCTCATCACCGCCACCACCCACCTCCCCTCTCTCACTCCAAGCCACTCACTCTCCCCTTTTACTCTTCCTACTCTCACCAGGGTCTCTTACTCTCCCCCAGAGCCAGAGACAGTCATCCAGGGAGGACCAGATGTTTACATAAACACGGGGAGTCGACTGGCTCTTACCTGTAGTGTCAAATACAGCCCCGAGCCACCTGCCTTCATCTTCTGGTACCACGACGATAAGGTGAGTTGGTTTCTTTCTTTCTTTCTTTCTTTCTTTCTTTCTTTCTTTCTTTCTTTCTATCTGTCTTTCTTTCTTTCTCTGTAACGCCTTTTCTTTTTTCCCCTATTCTCTCTCTCTCAATTGTTGTTTTTATCTCTCTCCGAAATACCTTCTCTCTCTCTCTCTCTCTCTCTCTCTCTCTCTCTCTCTCTCTCACTTGCTCACCCTCACTCTGTCTCCTCTCTCTCTCTCTCTATCTCACATATAGAAAGACGTAAGTTAAAATTCCCACTCTCCTATAAGTGCTAGGTACTTACTATAATGCTATGTACTTACTATAATGCTATGTACCTTCTATAATACTATGTACCTACTATAATACTATATACCTTTTATAATACTATGTACTTACTATAATGCTATGTACCTTCTATAATACTATGTACCTACTATACTACTATATACCTACTATACTACTATATACCCGCTATTCTACTATGTACCTACTATACATCTACCTGTCTGCTATACTGCTATTAGCGACCGTCTGTCTATTATTGAGAAACCATTATGCAGAGTCTTCCCGTCTCACCATCCGTCAACACTATCAAAGGTGTCGTCTGTTCATAATTCATCGCCATAGCCAGGTCAACAAACTCATCATTCTTACACACACACACACACCCACACACACACACACACACCCACACACACACACACACACACACACACACACACCATAAGACCCTGTTGTGTCTTCAGGTATACAATTTGCTATTATAGTCTCCCTGTGTGTGTGTGTGTGTGTGTGTGTGTGTGTGTGTGTGTGTGTGTGTGTGTGTGTGTGTGTGTGCCAAAGATCAATGTGAAAGTGTAGTAAATGTCTGTTTCTAAATATGTATGTATGTATGTATGTATGTATGTATGTATGTATGTATGTATGTATCATCAAATAGTACCCCTCGTTGCTATATATAATAATACCATAACAACGAACCAAAACCAATAAAAACAAATTCCTACCACAATCAGCTACCAAAAACCAACACCACAACATTCCTACCACAATCATCAACGAAAATCCACCACCACACATTCCTACCACAATCGTTTATCTACATGTATTAAAAAAAAAACACACACACACACATAGACAAAGCGCAGAGGGGGTCACACAGTAATTTAAGGGGTAGTTGTCTCAAACACGAGCGTTGATTGGCTGGCTTGTAAAGATCCAATTAGCCAATTATACTGTGAGTTATATCATGTAATACTAGGGAGAAGGTCACTGTAAAACCCGTCTAGTATTACAAACGGGAATGGAGGATTAAGGGCCTTCTCCCCACCCCCCCTTTAGTATTAGATAGAGGGGATAAAGGGGTACAATAATGGGAGGGAGGGGGTAAAGGGGGGGAGGGGTCACGTTAGGAACTAGAGTACTTTCTTTCTCTCTCTCTCTCTAACCCCTTTCACTCACTCCTTCTCTACTACCTCCTTCTCACTCACTCCCTCTCTACCTCCCTCCCACTCACTCCCTCTCTACCTCCCTCCCACTCACTCCCTCTCTACACCCCCCCTATCACCCACTCCCTCTCTACCTCCCTCCCACTCACTCCTCTCTACACCCCCCTATCACCCACTCCCTCTCTACCTCCCTCCCACTCACTCCCTCTCTCCCACAGCTGGTGAGTTACGAGCGTCGGCCTGGTGATGTAGTAGTGAGCACCGAGACAGGGTCGGTCACCACGTCGAGGCTGTTGGTACAGTTTGCTGAGCCGCGTCACACAGGTCTCTATACCTGCTCCCCTGCTAACTCAAAGCCCCAGAGTGTTAATGTTCACGTCATTGCAGGTAATTGTTTTTGTTTGTTTTGTTTCTTTGTTTTACCGTTTTATACTTGTCGTTTATTATAGGTAATTGTTTTTATATATATATATATATATATATATATATATATATATATATATATATATATATATATATATATATATATATATATATATATATATATATCTCCTTTGTTACACTAATTAAATACCGAAATATAGATGACCTATTTTGAATATTAACTTTCTAATCACAATATTTACCTGTATAAACAAGTAATCAAGAAAGACAATCAACTTTCTTCTTTTATTGTTAGTCAGTAGAGGTATATAATAAAAAAATAGGTTGTTTACTTTAGAAAAAATACGTTATTACTTTTATATTCATTTTTTATAACCTGCAAACACACCTGGCTTATAACCTTCATATAGGTAAACAATGATTTTTTTCTCTCCCTACCCTACCCCCCTCCAGGTGATCAGCCAGCGGCCATAGTGCACGAGAATAACAGCGGTGCGGGGACGTTACTGATCCCCTTCCACCGCTCTGTCTTCCTCAACCTCCTCACCCTCCTCACCCTCCTCTTCCTCCTCACGGGGGAATGGTGAGGGTAGCTTCCTGGATCCATAGTCTTCTTTCTATAATTTTTCCTCTCTTAATTTTTTTTTTTTACGAGGAATGGTAAGGATTTCCTCCACTTCCTTCCTCCTGCTCCTCCTCTTCCTTCCTCCTTCTCTTCCTCCTGCTCCTTTTCCTTCCTCTTCTTGCTTCTCCTCTTCCTCCCCCTTCCTTTCCACCCGTTACATACACCTTTGAGGCCAACTGCTGGACATGTGCACGAAGATATGTGGACATGGAAGTGTACATACTGGATACGTACACACCCACCTCAGCTACCTACTTCTGGATACGCACGCGGGAAGATGTGGTCATGTACTTAATAGGATATGCACAAGACGCTCCTATATGGCCTACTTTTGGACATGTATATGGTGATATGTGAACATTTATGTGTTGATGTATATATAAGTACATATTATACCGAATTCGTTTCTGATGTCCATTTTTAACCAAGGATATTAAATGATTGTATCGACATATACTGTACAGGTAGACATTTAGCTCCCGTTGTCTAAAATCCACTTCTGGACATGAATTCAAGATGTGGACACGTCGAGTGGGATACATTAATGGGACATGCGTGTTTGGGTGTTTGTGAAAGTGTAAAAGTGCACTCTGTGTTGTGAATTATGATGACGTCACTTCCGTAAACAAAAGATCCTCGCATGTATGACGCCACCTAAAGAAATGAGCATCACAGTGTCTGACGTCATATACATGTGTAAGTGAGCATCACATCTGTGACGTCACCTAAGCAAATGAACATTGGTGAATAACATTATCTGTATAAACAAATGAGCATCATAGAATATGCAAGGCGTCACATTACAGAAACAAGTGACTATCGCAGTGACGTCACAGAGATAAACAAAACATGACCGTAGCATCAACTATTTCTTCTTCCTCTGGAAAGTACTGTAATAGTTCATCGATAAAGAAAGGTTTTGTACGTAACATAAGATTCTCAATTGACTTATGACGACACGATAATAAAAAAAAATGAGGGTGAAAAACCTACCTGAAAAATTAATGTAAATATTACTAATGTCAACAACATGTGGCAGTAGAGTAAGTGATAAATGACCAGGACACGATGTAATAAATGTAGGCCTATCTTGTTTTGGGGTTTCTACTTATACGTTCAGACATCTTGAGAAAATATAAAGTTGCGACTCGATTTCTTTTACACAAACTGTTCTTTAATTGATGAAGTGAGAGATAATGATATAGATAACACTTAAAGACATATAATTGTAACTGACGCTGTAACTTTAATGTCTTGTGTAACAAATGTATTAATTTTATGTTTATTATGTATTTTGTATTTGTATTTATACGTCTAAAGAAACAGAGTTACGTATTACAGGTATGTTTTATAACACCTGTGAAGGATAATTTTGACATACATACATACATACATACATACAGACATACATACATACATACATACATACATACATACATACATACATACATACATACATACATACATACATACATACATACATACATACACACATACATACATACATGTGTGTCCACGAAAATTTGACCTCTGAACCACGAGTCGAGGCCTTATAAAATTGACCCCTGAACCATAACCGAGAGCTAAAAATTGGACCATTGACCCAAGAGGTGTCAAGGATGTGAACTTGACCTGACCTGACCTGACCTGACCTGTGTACAGTCGCTGTAGATAGCTTGTGTTAGGGATAGAATTACTGGTTGGTCATAACTACCTTGTCAAGTGTGAAACGATTTTGCCATGATTTGTTTTAAGTCTTGTAATTTTAAGACGAGCTTTAATTATTTTTTCTTCAATTTTCCCTAAATTTCAAAAGGCTCAAATTATTGTCTTAACGTTTCTTGAATATAATAAGATTTATTTTGTATTATTTTAATTATTTTCTAATGTAATAAAAGCAATTTATTTTAATTTATTATTTTGTAAAAGTAACAATATTTCTATATTTTTCCTCTTTTAAATCGTCTTTTAAATTAATTAAATATCATTATCATTGTATATTTAATTTAATCTAAACAAATTAATGACTTCGTGACCAACAATAACAAAATTACTCATTAATATTTTCACTTACTTTTACACTATAACCTACAGTACTCTTACACTTCACCTTACACTTCAAAACCAATTCTAAGTTAAAAAAAAAAATAAAATAAATAAGAATAACCAGGCTTTTCACTTTGAGTGTGGCAGCAACATTACGACTACACAATTCACAGTCTGGGAATACAACTGACATTGTGTATTTCCCGAGAGGCTAAAGAGAATTACTCGTGTTCAGAGTTTGTGCCAGAACTTATAAGTGTATTTACTGTATTTTGTGAGGGTACAGTAAAGTGGCACGGTACTACGACGTGTTGTAAGTAATTTAGTCATTTACTTATTCACTTAACAGAATACTTACATGATTTATATTAACCGTACTATACGTTGTAAGTAATATATTTATTGATTTAATTAAGGAACTACTTATATGATCTGTTGATTGTAATTTATCTCTTTACTTACGAGATAATTTATATGAGTAATAATTTTAATACTTGTCTCAGTGTTACTAGATAAATAATAAGTAATTTATTTATCTAATTATATAGTTTATGGATATATTTAATTATTATCTGAAATATATATCTCCTTATATTAAAAAATACATAATATACTTAAATAATACTTTTAATAACTCTAATAGTATGTTATGAGAAAAGAAATTAAAATAATCTTTGTTGTATAATTATTTAAGACTCAGTAATTAACACAAATTAATTAAGATTCAATATACAATTAACAATAATTAATTAAAAGACTCCATAAATAACATAAATTATTTAAAAGTTTACATAATTACCATGAACTAATTAATCTCATAATTACAATAACACCTGTAAACCGTTTACCTTCCTGAACAACCTGTAAATTACGTACCATTCTACAAGACTCAATTAGCTCACGTGTAAATGGTCTATCTTTGTGTAAACTAATATTTACATTTAACCAAGTAGAGTTGTAAATGGAATGTAGTTTACAGCACAAAGTATAACTGACCTTCTATCTTCTGTTTACACCTGTTTACATTTTGGTTAACAGTAAACTCTCTCATATTGTTTACATATAGCTTGATCTCCTGTAAATATTGTAAATAAATGTATTTGTCCAATTATATATTTTTGTAAAATAAAGTAACAATTTGGCCAGAAGTGTTTTATTTATTTATTTTTTTTGTATATCTTATTTAATATTACTATTAATATATTACGAGACCTTTAGATGGACTTTTTTGTTTTACAATTACCAATAGAAGCCTGTTTGTCTGTATGTCTGTCTGTCTGTTTGTCTGTCTTGTATGTCTTGTCTGTCCAGAAAGACTCACGACAGGGCCAGGATGGTCATAGTTGGCACGATCATCTCCCCCTGCCTTAGGAGTGTCAAGGTCAAGTGCCATTATGGTGATCACTGACCTTTACTTATCACCCTTTATGGCCCACTAAATAAATGGGCGTGGACCATTAATTTTCCCAACGATGTCTGTCTGTCTGTCCGTACTCTCTCTCTCTCTCTCCACCAGTACAGTAGCCAGCCAGTCTTCAGCTCTATGGATTATTTGACCATTACTCAAGGTAACATCGTCCATACATTAAGATGTGATAGATAATCTCTCTCAGGCGTCGGGTCTCTCATTTGTCTCTCTCTGGGCGTGTCTACTTGAGGACAGAGAGGGAGAAAAAGTGGTAGATAGAGACAAAGTGAGAGGGAGATAGAGAGAGAGGGGGGGAAGGAGACAAAGAGAGAATAATAGAGGGACACGTAAAGAAAGGAGAGAGAGAGAGAGCGAGATAACGAGACAGAAACAGAGAGAGGGGGAAATAGAGAGAATGAAGGAAATATAGATAGATAGATCGATAGATAGATAGGTAGGGAGAGAGAGAGAGAGAGAGAGAGAGAGAGAGAGAGAGAGAGAGAGAGAGAGAGAGAGAGAGAGAGAGAGAGAGAGAGAGAGAGAGAGAGAGAGAGAGAGAGAGATAACATCAGTAGAAATATTAATAACAACAACAACAATACCTTCAGCAATAACAATAATACCAACAATAACAACAGCAAGAACATTCCGTAATAACGACAACCGCAGTAAGAACATTAATAACAGCAGTAAAAGCAGCAGTAATAAACGAAACAATAACAGCAACAGCACCAATAACAGCAACAGCACCAATAACAGCACCAATTATAACAGCTATGCAGGTAGTCCTCCTGTAACCGTTGCTGTACTCTTATTTCCAACAGTAACTAATGTACAGTACACATTATAATTGTACTCTCAGATTACTGCTGTTAATTGTACAAAGATGGCGTCCTCTTTACTGCCTGTTGTGTGTGTGTGTGTGTGTGTGTGTGTGTGTTATACGGAGGACCCTTTAACCTTATTTGAGATAGGTAGCCCAGGAGGAAGGAAAGAGAAGAGAGGAGGGGGAGGAAGAGGAGGATGAGAGGAGGAAGAGGAAGAAGGAGGAGGAGAAGGAAGAAGAACACAATGAATTAAGAGGATCCCATGACTGTGGTATATGAGGCGAGAGAAAATTCCTCCTTCCTTTCCTTCCCCCTTCCTTCCCCTCACCCCCCTTCCCATCCCCTTCCTTCCCCCACCTCCCCCCCCCCCTTCCTTCCCTCACCCTCCCCTTCCCCTCCCTATCTCCCTCCTCCTCATCCCTAAACCTCTTTATCCTGCAAATCCTCTCCCATCTCCCACCATCTCATCCCACACACACAACACTCCCCTCCCTCCTCCTCCCCTTCCCTCCACTCTTCCCCTAGAACTTAACTTTACCTTCCCCACCTCAACATTAACTTTGTCTCATCTCTTCCCCCACCTTCCTCCCTCTCCTCCACCACCTCCTCCCTCCAGCCCCCTCCCTCCCTCCCCCTCCTCCCCCCTCCCTGCTCCCCCAGCCCCTCCCACACCTCTCCTCCTCATGCCCTCCTCCTCCTCCAGCCCCCTCCCACACCCTCCCCCACTCACCTTCCCTCCAGCCCCCTCCCACACCTCCCTCCCACCCCCCTCCCCCCCTCCCACACCTCCCTCCTACGCACCTTCCCTCCAGCCCCCTCCCACACCTCCCTCCCTCCTCATCTCCCCCCGATCTACCTCCTCCCTACGCACCTTCCCTCCAGCCCCCCTCCCACACCTCCCTCCTCCTCCTCATCTCCCCCCTCCCTCCTCCACCCCTCCAGCACCTCCTCTCAAGAGTTAAGAGCTATAGGTAAAAGCTATGGTCAACCCTCTCCCTCTCCCACGTTTCATTATCCCCACCTAAGTGAAGGCGGAGGAGGGGGGACGAGGAAGAGGAGGAGGAGGAGGAGGAGGGGGAACGAGGAGGAAGAGGAAGAAATAAAAGAAAAGGTGGAAGCAGAGGAGATGGAAGAGCAAGAGAAGAGGAAGAGGGGGAGGAGGAACAGTAGGAAAAGGAAATGAAGAAGGAGGAGAAGGAGGGAGAAGGTGAAGAAAGGTAGCTGGGGTGTGAAGACTTGGAAGAAAAGGAGGTAGAAGAGGGAGGAAAAAAATAAGCAGATAAGGGAGAAGAAGCAATAAACTCAAACAAATAAACTCACAGAAACAGTAAATTTAAACAAATAAACTTACAGAAACACTAAATAAAAAAAAAAATTAAACTCACGAAAACTGAAAATTCAAACAAATAAACTGACAAAAACAGTAAATTCAAACAAATAAACTCAACGAAAGAGTAAAGAAAAAACAAATAAACTCACAAAAACACTAAATTCAAACAAATAAACTTACAGAAACATTAAATAAAAAAAATTAATTAAACTCACGAAAACTGAAAATTCAAACAAATAAACTGACAAAAACAGTAAATTCAAACAAATAAACTCACAGAAAGAGTAAAGAAAAACAAATAAACTCACAAAACACTAAATTCAAACAAATAAACTCAGCAGAAACTAAATAAAAAAAATTAATTAAACTCACGAAAAACTGAAAAATTCAAAACAAATAAACTGACAAAAACAAAAATTCAAAACAAATAAACTCACAGAAACAAATCCATTTACAAACAAAACAAATAAACTCACCCCCGCCTTAAAAAAAAATTATTAGGAACAGACATATAAAGAATCTAATTAAAACCGGAGAGCCAAAGACTTGTCATATGATTTCTGTCCAATTTTTTCTAAACACCTATCGTGTAAGACACAAATTACTTGAAAGGCACACCAGTAATTAGTCAGGGAAGGAAGCGGAGGGAAGGAGGTGAAAGGAGGGAGGAGGAAGGAGGGGAGGGAGGGAGGGAGGGAGGGAGGGAGGGGAGGGGTGGAGGGAGAGAGGAGGGAAGGAGAGAGCAAGGGAGAAAAGAGGGACAGTGGGTGGGAAGAAGGAAGGGAGGGAGGAGAAGTATGAAAGAGGGTGGAGAGTGAGGAAATGAGGAGGGAGAGGAAGGGAAGGAAGGAAGAAGGAAGGAAGGAAGAAAGGAAGGAAGGGAAGGAAGGAATAAATGGAAGGAAGGAAGGAAGGAAGGAAGGAAGGAAGGAAGGAAGGAAGGAAGGAAGGAAGAAGAAGGAGGAAAGAAAAAGAGAAGTGATGGAGAAAAAAGACAAGTTGGAAGAAAAATAGAGAAAAAGGGAGGAAAATAAAAAAGAAAGAAGGACAAAAGAAGGAATGGAAGAAAGGAAGGACAAAAGCAAAATAAGTGAGCAAGGAGAGAATTATAAAAGGAAGGGGGAAGAGAAAGAGGTAAGACAGGAAGGGTTAAAGGAACAAGAGACGTGGATATATTACCTCATTAATATATCTCTCTCACCTGTCACTAATAGGCCACCAATTACCTGCTGCATAGATAGATAGATAGATAGATAGATAGATAGATAGATAGATAGATAGATAGATAGAGACAACAGTTCCAGGATGACAGTAAACAGTGGACGGGGATATCGGATCAAAACACCATTATATAAGATAAGTAGTGGATCAGCTGACGGGTTTGTTGACATGGTTGGTGTGTAGTGGATCAGCTGACGGGTTTGTTGACATGGTTGGTGTGTAGTGGATCAGCTGACGGGTTTGTTGACGTGGTTGGTGTTTAGTGGATCAGCTGACGGGTTTGTTGACGTGGTTGGTGTGTAGTGGATCAGCTGACGGGTTTGTTGACATGGTTGGTGTGTAGTGGGGATCAGCTGACGGGTTTTGTTGACATGGGTGGTGTTATTAGCCAGTGGATCAGCTGACGGGTTTTGTTGACATGGTTGGTGTGTAGTGGATCAGCTGACGGGTTTGTTGCGACTTTATGGTTGGTGTGTAGTGGACCAGCTGACGGGTTTGTTGAATGGTTGGTGTGTAGTGGATCAGCTGACGGGTTTGTTGACATGGTTTGGTGTGTAGTGGATCAACTGACGGGTTTGACATGGTTGGTGTGTAGTGGATCAGCTAACGGGTTTGTTGACATGGGTGGTGTTTAGTGGATCAGCTGACGGGTTTGTTGACATGGTTGGTGTGTAGTGGATCAGCTGACGGGTTTGTTGACATGGTTGGTGTGTGGTGGATGTGACGGGTTTGTTGACGTGGTTGGTGTGTAGTGGATCAGCTGACGGGTTTGTTGACATGGTTGGTGTGTAGTGGATCAGCTGAGGGGTTTGTTGACATGGGTGGTGTTTTAGTGGATCCAGCTGACGGGTTTTGTTGACATGGATTTGGTGTGTAGTGGATCAGCTGATGGGTTTGTTGACGTGGTTGGTGTGTAGTGGATCAGCTGACGGGTTTGTTGACGTGGTTGGTGTGTAGTGGATCAGCTGACGGGTTTGTTGACATGGTTGGTGTGTAGTGGATCCGTGACGGGTTTTGTTGGTATGGGTGGTGTGTAGTGGATCAGCTGACGGGTTTGTTGACATGGTTGGTGTGTAGTGGATCAGCTGACGGGTTTGTTGACATGGTTGGTGTGTAGTGGATCAGCTGACGGGTTTGTTGACATGGTTGGTGTGTAGTGGATCAGCTGACGGGTTTGTTGACATGTGGTTGGTGTGTAGTGGATCAATGACGGGTTTGTTGACATGGTTGGTGTGTAGTGGATCACTGACTTGGGTTTGTTGACATGGGTGGTGTTTTAGTGGATCAGCTGACGGGTTTATTGACATGGATTTGGTGTGTAGTGGATCAGCTGACGGGTTGTTGACATGGTTGGTGTGTAGTGGATCAGCTGACGGGTTTGTTGACGTGGTTGGTGTGTAGTGGATCAGCTGACGGGTTTGTTGACATGGTTAAATTGTGTAGTGGATCAGCTGACGGGTTTGTTGACATGGGTGGTGTTTAGTGGATCAGCTGACGGGTTTGTTGACATGGTTGGTGTGTAGTGGATCAGCTGATGGGTTTGTGGCGTGGTTGGTGTGTAGTGGATCAGCTGACGGGTTTGTTGACGTGGTTGGTGTGTAGTGGATCAGCTGACAGGTTTGTTGACATGGTTGGTGTGTAGTGGATCAGCTGACGGGTTTGTTGATGGGTGGTGTGTAGTGGATCAGCTGACGGGTTTTGTTGACATGGGTGGTGTTTAGTGGATCAGCTGACGGGTTTGTTGACATGGTTGGTGTGTGAGTGGATCAGCTGACGGGTTTGTTGACATGGTTGGTGTTTGAGTGGATCAGCTGACGGGTTTGTTGACATGGTTGGTGTGTAGTGGATCAACTGACGGGTTTGTTGACGTGGTTGGTGTGTAGTGGATCAGCTATTGGGTTTGTTGTTGACGTGGTTGGTGTGTAGTGGATCAGCTGACGGGTTTGTTGACGTGGTTGGTGTGTAGTGGATCCAGCTGACGGGTTTGTTGACGTGGTTGGTGTGTAGTGGATCAGCTGACGGGTTTGTTGACGTGGTTGGTGTGTAGTGGATCAGCTGACGGGTTTGTTGACATGGTTGGTGTGTAGTGGATCAGCTGACGGGTTTGTTGACATGGTTGGTGTGTAGTGGATCAGCTGACGGGTTTGTTGACATGGGTGGTGTGTAGTGGATCAGCTGACGGGTTTGTTGACATGGTTGGTGTGTAGTGGATCAGCTGACGGGTTTGTTGACATGGTTGGTGTGTAGTGGATCAGCTGACGGGTTTGTTGACATGGTTGGTGTGAAGTGGATCAGCTGACGGGTTTTGTTGACATGGTTGGTGTGTAGTGGATCAGCTGACGGGTTTTATTGTGGCTTATGGTTGGTGTGTAGTGGATCAGCTGACAGGTTTGTTGACATGGGTGGTGTTTAGTGGATCAGCCTGACGGGTTTGTTGACGTGGTTGAGGTGTGTAGTGGATCAGCTGACGGGTTTGTTGACATGGTTGTGTAGTGGATCAGCGGGTTTGTTGACATGGGTGGTGTTGAGTGGATCAGCTGACGGGTTTGTTGACATGGTTGGTGTGTAGTGGATCAGCTGATGGGTTTGTTGACGTGGTTGGTGTGTAGTGGATCAGCTGACGGGTTTGTTGACGTGGTTGGTGTGTAGTGGATCAGCTGACGGGTTTGTTGACATGGTTGGTGTGTAGTGGATCAGCTGACGGGTTTGTTGACATGGGTGGTGTGTAGTGGATCAGCTGACGGGTTTGTTGACATGGTTGGTGTGTAGTGGATCAGCTGACGGGTTTGTTGACATGGTTGGTGTGTAGTGGATCAGCTGACGGGTTTTGTTGACATAGTTGTTGGTGTGTAGTGGATCAGCTGACGGGTTTGTTGACATGGTTGGTGTGTAGTGGATCAGCCCATTTGGGTTTGTTGACGTATGGGTGGTATTTAGTGGATCAGCTGACGGGTTTGTTGACATGGTTGGTGTGTAGTGGATCAGCTGACGGGTTTGTTGACATGGATTTGGTGTGTAGTGGATCAGCTGACGGGTTTGTTGGCTTATGGTTGGTGTGTAGTGGATCAGCTGACGGGTTTGTTGACATGGTTGGTGTGTAGTGGATCAGCTGACGGGTTTGTTGACATGGGTGGTATTTAGTGGATCAGCTGACGGGTTTTGTTGGCTGACATGGTTGGTGTGTAGTGGATCCAGCTGACGGGTTTGTTGATGGTTGGTGTGTAGTGGATCAGCTGACGGGTTTGTTGACGTGGTTGGTGTGTAGTGGATCCAGCTGACGGGTTTTGTTCCGGCATGGTTGGTGTGTGGTGGATCAGCTGACGGGTTTGTTGACATGGGTGGTGTTTAGTGGATCAGCTGACGGGTTTTGTTGACATGGTTGGTGTGTGGATCCCAGCTGATGGGTTTGTTGACGTGGTTGGTGTGAGTGGATCAGCTGACGGGTTTGTTGACATGGTTGGTGTGTAGTGGATCAGCTGACGGGTTTGTTGACATGGTTGGTGTGTAGTGGATCAGCTGACGGGTTTGTTGACGTGGTTGGTGTGTAGTGGATCCAGCTATGACGGGTTTGTTGACATGGTTGGTGTGTAGTGGATCCCGGCTGACGGGTTTGTTGACTTTATGGTGGTGTTTAGTGGATCAGCCTTTGACGGGTTTGTTGACATGGTTGGTGTGTAGTGGATCAGCTGATGGGTTTGTTGACGTGGTTGGTGTGTAGTGGATCAGCTGACGGGTTTGTTGGCCGTGTATGTGGTTGGTGTGTAGTGGATCAGCTGAGCGGGTTTGTTGACATGGTTGGTGTGTAGTAGGATCAAGCTGACGGGTTTGTTGACGCGGTGGGTGTGTAGTGGATCAGCTGACGGGTTTGTTGACATGGTTGGTGTGTAGTGGATCAGCTGACGGGTTTTGTTGACATGGATTTGGTGTGTAGTGGATCAGCTGACGGGTTTTATTGACATGGTTGGTGTGTAGTGGATCAGCTGACGGGTTTGTTGACATGGTTGGTGTGTAGTGGATCAGCTGACGGGTTTGTTGACATGGTTGGTATGTAGTGGATCCAGCTGACGGGTTTGTTGACATGGGTGGTGTTTAGTGGATCCCGGCTGACGGGTTTGTTGACATGGTTGGTGTGTAGTGGATCAGCTGACGGGTTTTGTTGACATGGTTGGTGTGTAGTGGATCAGCTGACGGGTTTGTTGACGTGGTTGGTGTGTAGTGGATCAGCTGACGGGTTTGTTGACATAGTTGGTGTGTAGTGGATCAGCTGACGGGTTTGTTGACATGGGTGGTGTTTAGTGGATCAGCTGACGGGTTTACATTTGACAGTTGGTGTGTAGTGGATCCCAGCTGATGGGTTTTGTTGACGTGGTTGGTAGTGTAGTGGATCAGCTGACGGGTTTGTTGACGTGATTTGGTGTGTAGTGGATCAGCTGACGGGTTTGTTGACTGGTTGAGGTGTGTAGTGGATCAGCTGACGGGTTGTTGGCATGGGTGGTGTGTAGTGGATCAGCTGACGGGTTTGTTGACATGGGTGGTGTTTAGTGGATCAGCTGACGGGTTTTGTTGACATGGTTGGTGTGTAGTGGATCAGCTGACGGGTTTGTTGACATGGTTGGTGTTTAATGTGGATCAGCTGACGGGTTTGTTGACATGGTTGGTGTGTAGTGGATCAGCTGACGGGTTTGTTGACGTGGTTGGTGTGTAGTGGGATCAGCTGACGGGTTTTGTTGACGTGGTTGGTGTGTAGTGGATCAGCTGACGGGTTTGTTGACGTGGTTGGTGTGTAGTGGATCAGCTGACGGGTTTGTTGACGTGGTTGGTGTGTAGTGGATCAGCTGACGGGTTTGTTGGCATGGTTGGTGTGTAGTGGATCAGCTGACGGGTTTTGTTGACATGGGTGGTAATTTTAGTGGATCAGCTGACGGGTTGTTGACGTGGTTGGTGTGTAGTGGATCAGCTGACGGGTTTGTTGACATGGTTGGTGTGTAGTGGTCAGCTGACGGGTTTGTTGACATGGGTGGTGTTTAGTGGATCAGCTGACGGGTTTGTTGACATGGTTGGTGTGTAGTGGATCAGCTGACGGGTTTGTTGACATAGTTTGGTGTTTAGTGGATCAGCTGACGGGTTTGTTGACATGGTTGGTGTGTAGTGGATCAGCTGACGGGTTTGTTGACGTGGTTGGTGTGTAGTGGATCAGCTGACGGGTTTGTTGACGTGGATTTGGTGTGTAGTGGATCAGCTGACGGGTTTGTTGACGTGGTTTGGTGTGTAGTGGATCAGCTGGCGGGTTTGTTGACGTGGTTGGTGTGCTTAATTGGATCAGCTGACGGGTTTTGTTGACATGGTTGGTGTGTAGTGGATCAGCTGACGGGTTTTGTTGACATGGTTGGTGTGTAGTGGATCAGCTGACTAGGTTTGTTGACATGGTTGGTGTGTGGATGGATCAGCTGACGGGTTTGTTGACATGGTTTGGTGTGTAGTGGATCAATGATGGGTTTGTTGACGTGGTTGGTGTGAGTGGATCAGCTGACGGGTTTTGTTGACGTGATTTGGTGTGTAGTGGATCAGCTGACAGGTTTGTTGACATGGTTGGTGTGTAGTGGATCAGCTGACGGGTTTTGTTGACATGGGTGGTGTGTAGTGGATCAGCTGACGGGTTTGTTGATGGGTGGTGTTTAGTGGATCAGCTGACGGGTTTGTTGACATGGATTTGGTGTGTAGTGGATCAGCTGACGGGTTTGTTGACATGGTTGGTGTTTAGTGGATCAGCTGGTTTGTTGACATAAAGTTTGGTGTGTAGTGGATCAGCTGACGGGTTTGTTGACGTGGTTGGTGTGTAGTGGATCAGCTGACGGGTTTGTTGACGTGGTTGGTGTGTGGTGGATCAGCTGACGGTTTGTTGACGTGGTTGGTGTGTAGTGGATCAGCTGACGGGTTTGTTGACGTGGTTGGTGTGTAGTGGATCAGCTGACGGGTTTGTTGACATGGTTGATTATTAGTGGATCAGCTGACGGGTTTGTTGACATGGTTGGTGTGTAGTGGATCAGCTGACGGGTTTGTTGACATGGTTGGTGTGTAGTGGATCAGCTGACGGGTTTGTTGACGTGGGTGTGTAGTGGATCAGCTGACGGGTTTGTTGACGTGGTTGGTGTGTAATTTGGATCGGCTGACGGGTTTGTTGACATGTGGGTGGTGTGTGTAGTGGATCAGCTGACGGGTTTTGTTATTGACATAGTTGGTGTGTAGTGGATCAGCTGACGGGTTTTGATGACATGGTTGGTGTGAGGTGGATCAGCTGACGGGTTTGTTGACATGGGTGGTGTGTAGTGGATCAGCTGACGGGTTTGTTGACGTGGTTGGTGTGTGATGGATCAGCTGACGGGTTTGTTGGCGTGGATTTGGTGTGAGTGGATCAGGTGACGGGTTTTGTTGACGTGGTTGGTGTAGTGGATCAGCTGACGGGTTTGTTGACATAGTTGGTGTGTAGTGGATCAGCTGACGGGTTTGATGACATGGTTGGTGTGCTTAGTGGATCAGCTGACGGGTTTGTTGACATGGGTGGTGTGTAGTGGATCAGCTGACAGGTTTTGTTGACGTGGTTGGTGTGAAATTGGATCAGCTGACGGGTTTGTTGACATGGTTGGTGTGTAGTGGATCAGCTGACAGGTTTGTTGACATGGGTGGTGTGTAGCTAGTGGATCCAGCTGACGGGTTTGTTGACATGGGTGGTGTAGTGGATCAGCTGACGGGTTTGTTGACATGGGCGGGTGTGTAGTGGATCAGCTGACGGGTTTGTTGACATGGGTGGTGTGTAGTGGATCAGCTGACGGGTTTGTTGACATGGGTGGTGTGTAGTGGATAAGCTGACGGTTTTGTTATTTGGTTGGTGTGTGATGGATCAGCTGGACGGGTTTGTTGACATGGGTGGTGTTTAGTGGATCAGCTGACCAGGTTTGTTGACATGGTTGGTGTTTAGTGGATCAGCTGACGGGTTTGTTGACATGGATTTGGTGTGTAGTGGATCAGCTGACGGGTTTGTTGGCGTGGTTGGTGGTGTGTAGTGGATCAGCTGACGGGTTTGTTGACATGGTTGGTGTGTAGTGGATCAGCTGGGGTTTGTTGACATGGGTGGTGTTTAGTGGATCAGCTGACGGGTTTGTTGACATGGTGTTGTGTAGTGGATCAGCTGATGGGTTTGTTGACGTGGTTGGTGTGTAGTGGATCAGCTGACGGGTTTGTTGAGCGTGGTTGGTGTAGTGGATCAGCTGACGGGTTTTGTTGACATGGTTGGTGTGTAATTGGATCAGCCCTGACGGGTTTTGTTGGCATGGGTGGTGTGTAGTGGATCAGCTGACGGGTTTGTTGACATGGTTGGTGTGTAGTGGATCAGCTGACGGGTTTTATTCGACATGGTTGGTGTGTAGTGGATCAGCTGACGGGTTTGTTGACATGGTTGGTGTGAGTGGATCAGCTGACGGGTTTGTTGACATGGTTGGTGTGTAGTGGATGGCTGACGGGTTTGTTGACATGGTTGGTGTGTAGTGGATCAGCTGACGGGTTTGTTGACATGGGTGGTGTTTAGTGGATCAGCTGACGGGTTTTGTTGACATAGTTTGGTGTGTAGTGGATCAGCTGACGGGTTTTGTTGACATGGTTGGTGTGTAGTGGATCAGCTGACGGGTTTGTTGACGTGGTTGGTGTGTAGTGGATCAGCTGACAGGTTTGTTGACATGGTTGGTGTGTAGTGGATCAGCTGACGGGTTTGTTGTTGACATGGGTGTTTAGTGGATCAGCTGACGGGTTTGTTGACATGGTTGGTGTGTAGTGGATCAGCTGATGGGTTTGTTGGCGTGGTTGGTGTGTAGTGGATCAGCTGACGGGTTTGTTGACGTGGTTGGTGTGTAGTGGATCAGCTGACGGGTTTTGTTGACATGGTTGTTGGTGTGTAGTGGATCAGCTGACGGGTTTGTTGACATGGGTGGTGTGTAGTGGATCAGCTGACGGGTTTTTGTTGGCATGGGTGTTTAGTGGATCGCTGACGGGTTTGTTGACATGGTTGGTGTGTAGTGGATCAGCTATTGGGTTTGTTGACATAGTTGGTGTTTAGTGGATCAGCTGGCGGGTTTGTTGGCATGGTTGGTGTGTAGTGGATCAGCTGACGGGTTTTGTTGACGTGGTTGGTGTGTAGTGGATCAGCTGACGGGTTTGTTGACGTGGTTGGTGTGTAGTGGATCAGCTGACGGGTTTGTTGACGTGGTTGGTGTGTAGTGGATCAGCTGACGGGTTTGTTGACGTGGTTGGTGTGCTTAGTGGATCAGCTGACGGGTTTGTTGACATAGTTGGTGTGTAGTGGATCAGCTGACGGGTTTGTTGACATGGTTGGTGTGTAGTGGATCAGCTGACGGGTTTGTTGACATGGTTGGTGTGTAGTGGATCAGCTGACGGGTTTGTTGACATGGGTGGTGTGTAGTGGATCAGCTGACGGGTTTGTTGACATGGTTGGTGTGTAGTGGATCAGCTGGGCGGGTTTGTTGGCATGGATTTGGTGTTTAGTGGATCAGCTGACGGGTTTATTGACATGGTTGGTGTGTAGTGGATCAGCTGACGGGTTGTTGACCAGTTTGGTGTAGTGGATCAATGACAGGTTTGTTGACGTGGTTGGTGTGTAGTGGATCCAGCTGACGCGGGTTTGTTGACGTGGATTTGGTGTGTAGTGGGTCAGCTGACGGGTTGTTTGACGTGGTTGGTGTGTAGTGGATCAGCTGACGGGTTTGTTGACATGGTTGGTGTGTAGTGGATCAGCTGACGGGTTTTGTTGACATGGTTGGTGTGTAGTGGATCAGCTGACGGGTTTGTTGACATGGTTGGTGTGTAGTGGATCAGCTGACGGGGTTTGTTGACATGGTTGGTGTGTAGTGGATCAGCTGATGGGTTTGTTGGCGTGGATTTGGTGTGTAGTGGATCAGCTGACGGGTTTGTTGACGTGGTTGGTGTGTAGTGGATCAGCTGACGGGTTTTGTTGACATGGTTGGTGTGTAGTGGATCAGCTGACGGGTTTGTTGACTTATGGGTGGTGTGTAGTGGATCAGCTGGCGGGTTTTGTTGACATGGGTGGTGTTTAGTGGATCAGCTGACGGTTTGTTGACATGGTTGGTGTGTAGTGGATCAGCTGACGGGTTTGTTGACATGGTTGGTGTTTAGTGGATCAGCTGACGGGTTTTGTTGTTGACATGGTTGGTGTGTAGTGGATCAGCTGACGGGTTTGTTGACGTGGTTGGTGTGTAGTGGATCAGCTGACGGGTTTGTTGACGTGGATTTGGTGTGTAGTGGATCAGCTGACGGGTTTGTTACGGCGTGGTTGGTGTGTTAGCCAGTGGATCAGCTGACGGGTTTTGTTGACGGATTTGGTGTGTAGTGGATCAGCTGACGGGTTTGTTGGCATGGTTGGTGTGTAGTGGATCAGCTGACGGGTTTGTTGACATGGTTGGTGTGTAGTGGATCAGCTGACGGGTTTGTTGACATGGTTGGTATTATGTAGTGGATCCAGCTGACGGGTTTGTTGACATGGGTGGTGTGTAGTGGATCAGCTGACGGGTTTGTTGACATGGGTGGTGTTTTAGTGGATCCAGCTGACGGGTTTGTTGACATGGTTGGTGTGTAGTGGATCAGCTGACGGGTTTGTTGACATGGTTGGTGTTTAGTGGATCAGCTGACGGGTTTGTTGACATGGTTGGTGTGTAGTGGATCAGCTGACGGGTTTGTTGACGTGGTTGGTGTGTAGTGGATCAGCTGACGGGTTTTGTTGACGTAGTTTGGTGTGTGAGAGTGGATCAGCTGACGGGTTTGTTGACGTGGTTGGTGTGTAGTGGATCAGCTGACAGGTTTTGTTGACGTGGTTGGTGTGTAGTGGATCAGCTGGCGGGTTTGTTGACATAGTTGGTGTGTAGTGGATCAGCTGACGGGTTTTGTTGACATGGTTGGTGTGTAGTGGATCAGCTGACGGGTTTGTTGACATGGGTGGTGTTTGAGTGGATCAGCTGACGGGTTTTGTTGACGTGGTTGGTGTGTAGTGGATCAGCCTGACGGGGTTTGTTGACATGGTTGGTGTGTAGTGGATCAGCTGACGGGTTTTGTTGACATGGGTGGTGTGTAGTGGATCAGCTGGCCGGGTTTGTTGACATGGGTGGTGTGTAGTGGATCAGCTGACGGGTTTGTTGACATGGGTGGCGTTGTGTAGTGGATCAGCTGACGGGTTTGTTGACATGGGTGTTGTGTAGTGGATCAGCTGACGGGTTTGTTGACATGGGTGGTGTGTAGTGGATCAGCTGACGGTTTTGTTGACATGGTTGGTGTGTAGTGGATCAGCTGACGGGTTTGTTGACATGGGTGGTGGCGTGGATCAGCTGACGGGTTTGTTGACATGGTTGGTGTTTAGTGGATCAGCTGACGGGTTTGTTGACATGGGTGGTGTGTGTAGTGGATCAGCTGACGGGTTTTGTTGACATGGGTGGTGTTTAGTGGATAAGCTGACGGGTTTTGTTGACATGGTTGGTGTGTAGTGGATCAGCTGACGGGTTTTGTTGACATGGTTGGTGTTTAGTGGATCCAGCTGACGGGTTTGTTGACAACATGGTTGGTGTGTAGTGGATCAGCTGACGGGTTTGTTGACGTGAGTTTGGTGTGTAGTGGATCAGCTGACGGGTTTGTTAGAGCGTGGTTGGTGTGTAGTGGATCAGCTGACGGGTTTTGTTGTTGACGTGGTTGGTGTGTAGTGGATCAGCTGACGGGTTTTGTTGACGTGGTTGGTGTGTAGTGGATCAGCGGCTGACGGGTTTTGTTGACATGGTTGGTGTGTAGTGGATCAGCTGACGGGTTTGTTGACATGGTTTGGTGTGTAGTGGATCAGCTGACGGGTTTTGTTGACATGGGTGGTGTTTGAGTGGATCGGCTGACGGGTTTGTTGACGTGGTTGGTGTGTAGTGGATCAGCTGACGGGTTTTGTTGACATGATTTGGTGTGTAGTGGATCAGCTGACGGGTTTTGTTGACATGGGTGGTGTGTAGTGGATAAGCTGACGGGTTTTGTTGACATGGGTGGTGTGTAGTGGATCAGCCTTTGACGGGTTTGTTGACATGGGTGGTGTGTGAGTGGATCGCTGACGGGTTTGTTGGTGGTGTGTAGTGGATCAGCTGACGGGTTTTGTTGACATGGGTGGTGTGCTGAGTGGATCAGCTGACGGGTTTGTTGACATGGTTGGTGTGTAATTGGATCAGCTGACAGGTTTGTTGACATGGGTGGTGTGCTGAGTGGATCAGCTGACGGGTTTGTTGACATGGTTGGTGTGTAGTGGATCAGGTATTGGGTTTGTTGACGTGGTTGGTGTGTAGTGGATCAGCTGACGGGTTTTGTTGACATGGGTGGTATTGTAGTGGATCAGGTGACGGGTTTGTTGACGTGGTTGGTGTGTAGTGGATCAGCTGACGGGTTTGTTGACATGGGTGAAATTTGTGTAGTGGATCAGGTGACGGGTTTTGTTGACGTGGTTGGTGTGTAGTGGATCCAGCTGACGGGTTTGTTGACATGGGTGGTGTGTAATTAGATCAGGTGACAGCGGGTTTGTTGGCGTGGTTGGTGTGAGTGGATCAGCTGTTGGGTTTGTTGACATGGGTGGTGTGTAGTGGATCAGGTGACGGGTTTGTTGACGTGGTTGGTGTGTAGTGGATCAGCTGACGGGTTTGTTGACATGGGTGGTGTGTAGTGGATCAGGTGACGGGTTTTGTTGACATGGGTGGTGTGTAGTGGATCAACTGACGGGTTTTGTGACGTGGTTGGTGTGTAGTGGATCAGGTGACGGGTTTGTTGACATGGTTGGTGTGTAGTGGATCAGCTGACGGGTTTTGTTGACGTGGTTGGTGTGTAGTGGATCAGCTGACGGGTTTGTTGACATGGTTGGTGTGTAGTGGATCAGCTGACGGGTTTGTTGACATGGGTGGTGTGTAGTGGATCAGCTGACGGGTTTGTTGACGTGGTTGGTGTGTAGTGGATCAGCTGACGGGTTTGTTGACATGGTTGGTGTGTGTAGTGGATCAGCTGACGGGTTTGTTGACATGGTTGGTGTGTAGTGGATCAGCTGACGGGTTTGTTGACATGGTTGGTGTGTAGTGGATCAGCTGACGGAGTTTTGTTGGCATAGGTGGTGTGTGATGGATCCAGCTGGCAGGTTTGTTGACATGTGGATTTGGTGTGTAATTAGGATCAGCTGACGGGTTTGTTGACATAGTTTGGTGTGTAGTGATGGATCAGCTGACAGGTTTGTTGACATGGTTGGTGTGTAGTGGATCAGCTGACGGGTTTGTTGACATGGGTGGTGTGTAGTGGATCCAGCTGACGGGTTTGTTGACGTGGTTGGTGTGCTTGGTGGATCAGCTGACGGGTTTGTTGACATGGGTGGTGTGTAGTGGATCAGCTGACGGGTTTGTTGACGTGGGTGGTGTGTAGTGGATCAGCTGACGGGTTTGTTGACATGGTTGGTGTGTGGTGGGATCAGCTGACGGGTTTGTTGACATGGTTGGTGTGTAGTGGATCAGCTGACGGGTTTGTTGACATGGTTGGTGTGTAGTGGATCA
>NW_024731852.1:5976842-5996842 GCF_018991925.1 Homarus americanus
TCATTGTACTTCGTTCAGTTACGTATTGCTATATACACTACATACACACAGCCTGACTGAAATCATACAAAACATGTCAAGGATCAAGTCACTATAATACAACTGCTTACGTCAGTAGGTTTAATCCTGGTGGTGCCGGTAAGACAACCCTGTACAGAGAGAGAGAAAAACCGTCATGGCAGAGAGACATGGACAGCACAGAGGGTGAAAGGAATTGTTTATGAAAGTTTGGCGATTCAGAATAGACGTTACCTTCCTGTGGTAATGGGTTTTTTTGTTGTGTGTGTGTGTGTGTGTGTGTGTGTGTGTGTGTGTGTGTGTGTACAATCTCGGATATAAACACGACCCGGGAAGGAAACAAGGTAATAAAACAACAATGACAACACGAAAATGAAAAACAGAATTAGATTGAGAAGGAACAATAAAACAAAAATAACAACAACAACAACAGAAGTAGTCACAAAGGGAAAACAAGAAGAAAACAGAACAACACAAAAAGAACAAAAGAAGAAAAAATAACTCCAAGCTCTCATATATGTGACTCTCTCTCTCTCTCTCTCCTCTCTCTCTCTCTCTGGCAAGAGTACATTAATACACTAAACAGGAGTCCTCTTATCATCTACTGTCCTTCTCTGCAATAATAACTTGTAAATACTTAACAAATGTGGCTCACGTGTCTTATTTTTCAGTTTCTAGTCATCTAATTATTACACAATCATTGTATCTTCCTCCAGCAAAGAGTTTGCTAGAGGAACCTGAAGAAAAAAATAACGAGCCAAAATTTACGATAAAGAATCTCTTTGTTATTGCTCGGGAAGTTAGTTGAGGTCTCCTTTGTTCAGGCGAATTGGATACACCGCTACTGAACTGTGTATGTCTGACTGTAACAAGAAGGACAAAGTTTGGTACGCTCTTGCGAACCGTTCCTGCTGAAACGAGATATAATTTATGTTATAATTTGCGTTAATTTACCAAAGTGGATTATTTAAACTGGATTTTCTTCACAAATAAAATCTCCAAATAAAAAAAATTTTGGAGTCTTAAAGAAAAGATTTTTAGAGGTGGACCATTTAATCAATATTCTCTCTATAAGGTTCGATATGGCCGGATGTTATTAAATGTAATGTTTATCGGCGAGATTAATGTAATTATAAACACCAAAAATATGACCTTCCATCTTGTGCTTACACACACACACACACACACACACACTCCAAATCTAGGTTCACCCACCACGTTCATTAACTCCGTCACCGTCGACAACAAACACCTCAAACTCTGAACATTTATTAACCTAAAAATTCATAAAACAAAATAGTATAATATAGTACAATAAGTATAATAGAGCTCTCCTATGTATAGCGCTTGAGACTAATAGTTTATTTTTTTTCCCAATAGTTCCCTAAAATGTTGATTATAATTTATCCTATAGTCATATAATTAACGATTCCTTAATATCTATTGTCAGGTGGTATTAATCACAGGTGAAAATAGTCACTTTTGTACCTGTAGTATCACTTATGATAGCAGAAGTAAATAATGGTGTGAGTGAGATTTAAAGGCCAGATTTCAAAAGCAGTAGGGGTAAGTGGGATGCTCTCTCTCTCTCTCTCTCTCTCTCTCTCTCTCTCTCTCTCTCTCTCTCTCTTCCTCTCTCTCTCTCTCTTTCTCTCTCTCTCTCTCTCTCTCTCTCTCTCCTCTCTCTCTCTCTCTCTCTCTCTCTCTCTCTCTCTCTCTCTCTCTCTCTCCTCTCTCTCTCTCTCTCTCTCTCCTCAAACACACATTACACCTCAACTACACATCAACTTTACCACTTGGAAACTTCTGCTTCTGGCTGGAGACAGGTATCAAATATCCCCCCTCCCTCCGTCCCTCCTTCCTCGTCCCTCCAACCCTTCCCATCCATCATCCTGCTGCCCCTCCCATCCCTCCTCTCCTCACCTGCCTTCTACCCTCCTCCCTCTCTCATGTGTTCAGGATATAAACAACTCGTATAAAAAACGGCCAAGCAAAGTTACTCATCTCCGCTGACCGAGGTCGATACATATTTACTAATCTCCAACAAATTACATCTTCGAGTCGTCACCAAACAAGAGCTTTGATTGAGAGATGGGAGGGAGGGGAAAGAAAGTGGAGGAGAATGCATAATTGAGAGAGAGGGGAAAGGGGAAAAGATGCAGTTAAAATAGAAGAGAAAGGAGAAGAGAGGAAGAAGAAAATAGAGAATTCACGAGGAGAGGAGGAGAAGAAGAAATGGTTTAAATATAAAACAAAGAATAAGATTCAATACTTGAGGAGAGGAGTTCGAGAAGAAAGAAGGAGAAAAGATGAGAGAATACGTGAGGAGGGAGAGAGATGTGTGTGGGAGAGAGAGGCAGTGTTGGAGACCGTCTGCTACTGGATAGTCTTTGTCTCTCTGACCTACCTGGATAGAATAGCAAGGAGGACACTATGTATGACAGACTGTGATGGTGAGAGACACTGTGCACGCGAATTACTGTGGATGAGACACGATGTGAGAGACACATTCTATGAGACATCATGTAAAGAGACACACGTATGATAGATATTATGTTTAAGAGACTCTGCTGTGCATGAGAGACTATAAATGAAACACTATGTATGAGTGCTGATGGGAGACAGTTAATTGGTTTACTGATTTCCCCAGATACTGACAGAACGAACCGACCACTAATGAGTGTTTTTGTTGTGTGTGTTGCAGGATGCTGTGGTCCAGCCTCTCCAGAGCCCCATAGGACGTGCGTCACACCGGGCGTCCTCAGAAATCCACGATGGAAAACCTGGACATATTTGACCCCTGGAGGAAGTGGTGGAAGAAGGAGGAGGTGGAGGTGGTGTTGGGTGGAAGCATGAAGGTTCGGCGGACATCCACGGAGATGAAAATCGGTGGAGGAGTGAGCAACTGGCTGGAACGCGCCTTCAATGACAGCAGTGTGTCATAGTTCGGCAATTCCGACTGCCAGATCAACGCCACCTTAACCTCGGCAACTTTACCACTCCATCATCAACTCCACTTCACCGTCCTGCCACGAGTCTGGGTTTCGACGACAACGCCGCATGACCGACATCATCATCTACTCGGTGATGTTCGTGGTAGCCGCCGTCGAAACCTCACCGTCTTCATCACCCTCTTTCGTAACCGTCACCGGAAGTCTCGCGTCAACCTCATGATCATGCACTTGGCGGCCGCTGATCTCATGGTCACCCTCATCAACTTCCCACTCGGGTCGGCTGGAGGATCACGACAGTGGGTGGCTGGAAACCTGGCGTGTAAGCTCTTCCAGTTCCTGGGGCCTGCCTCTACCTCGTCCCTGGTGCTGGTCTGCATCAGCCTCGACAGATACTTCGCCATCGTCCACCGCTCAAGGTGAGTGACTGTCTTCAGCTGCATGGTGGAGACAGACTGGTGTTTATCTCGGTGTCTGTCTGTCTGTCTTTCTCTGTGTCACTTTGTTTCTCTCTCTAATCCAGTAATCTCTGATCCACTTAGATGAGGCAGATCGGACCACCTGCCTCTTGTTAACATTCTAACATTATTCTCTCAAGTTCGCAAGTATTTATTTATATTTCGTACACCGAGTTAACATTCTTTGCATTAACACGAACATGTCAGTAACGTAACCGACCGAGAACTTACGGCTCATTATATGACCGTCTTTTCTCTTACCTTCATCGAAAAAGGAAAAGCGTGAAAAATAACATGACAGTTTTTAAGCAGCAATTTCCATAAATGTTAATGAAATTTATTTGTAATATTTTGCCAATATTTATCAGACCCCAATTACAGTGCTAATATTTTTAAATAGAAGTAAGAAGTAAATTTTTATACTTTTATTTAGAAGTAATAATCATATATTGTCATAAAAGTTAATGGTCAAAGTTTAGGTTAACTTAGGCAGAGAGGAAACCATTGTGGAAGTAATTTTCAACAAACTGAAGGCAAAGGCAGGACCATAAGGTATATATTTTCTGCTCCTCTGACAGGTTAATGATGCTCAACGACGTGGCAAGATAATGCTAACCTTCGCCTGGTCCATAGCGGCTGTGTGTTCCCTCCCCAGGTAAGTCACACACACACACACACACACACTAACAACCACCCGTTTCTCTGTCACCCAACACTGTCTTGCAAGAAGTAGTGACGTCATAATCCCCTCCTCTATCATGACCTCAGCTCAGTGAGGTGCTTAGCCACTCTTCCAACACCATCAACCTGGTTACTCACTACACTACAAGGTGAAACTGACCATAACAATTAATGCTTATGGAAGGAAATAATATGACACTAGATTTACATATTTCTTCCTTTGATGTAACTGTACCTACCTTCCCTCCCCCTCCCCCCCCCCCTCACCCTTCCCCTCCCCTCTACCCCTTCCCCATTCCTCTTGAAAGATTTGTCATGCCTAGTTGATGTCAAGGGTAGAAAATATTTATGGAACCAAACAATCTTACCTAACCTAACCTAACCAATTTTACATAACCTCGCTTAACTAACCTAACCTAATCAAAACAAACCAACTTAGCACAACCTCGCCTAACATAAACCCAACCAAACCAAACCAAAAATGACCTTCGTATATATATAAAAAAACCTAATTCACGTATAATACAGTATTAAAACCATCCTACTTGTATAGCTTATATACACACAAAGGTAATACTGTCAAGACCGTGACCCGGACCGTCATATACGTGAGGTCGCTGTTACTGTCTCCTGTCACGCTCTTAATTACATAGATACAGGTATAAGAACAGCACCATCCCATCTACTGTTGAAATAATAAACAGAGTTGCAGCCGGTGGCTGAAAATATACAAACTTACATGTCATTTAGACATAATAATATACGTTGAATACATTTTACGGGCTGTACAGTACATAAATCAGGAGCTATTTATTATTTTAACAATAGATGGGATGGTGCTATTCTTATCTCTATCAGTGTGGGCTCTTATGGGCCGAATTTTGTTATAGTGGCGGACTGCGCGAGGTGGGCGGGGGACTGCCGGTGGCAGTAGGTGGCGATGACGAGGATGGTGCAGTAGTCCACTGCCAAACCCTGTTAGTGCTTGGTGGTGGAGGTCACTGAGGGATAGCATTTCCAAGGTGGAGAGAGCGTTGTTGTAGCCGGAGTAGTCTGCGCCGAGCATGATTCTGCAGGCCCTCTTCTGTACGTTCTCTAGCCGACGTTGTTGGGTAGAGTTGAAGAAAGACGACCAGGCTGGTGACGCATACGTTAATTTGGGGGAATAAATGCGCTGTAGATAGTCCTCAGCTCTGGCGTGGGTTAAGTATCTGAGTCGTCGTAGCATGTAGAGTCGGTACGGGCTGCCTTGATTGTGCTGTTTACATGGGCCTTCCAGTCCAGTCCAGTCCAGTCAGTCAGTCCGGTGTGTTTGTGTGGCGAAACACTGCTATTTCCTGACGATTAATTACAACACCTGAAGGCGAGGCTGAGAAAAACGATTGTGATAAAAAGGTTAACTATTTTGGGTGAGAAGAGGTTAAGTAATTTCCTGTTGTGTGTTAAGAGACAGACGTTCATACTATATTCTTCCTCATTTATCGCCTCTTGAGACATATAAAAACTATTTTCCTCTGACACACACACAACTATTTTCCAGCGAGATATATATGCCTCTCTCTCTCTCTCTCTCTCTCTCTCTCTCTCTCTCTCTCTCTCTCTCTCTCTCTCTCTCTCTCTCTCTCTCTCTCTCTCAACACAATTTTCCTCTGACACACAACAAAATTGGTCTATTGTCCTCCCTCTTCGCCACAACTATAAGTTACACCAAGACGATCCTATGTAACTCCCTAATATTTCTTCCTTTAATAATTTCCGTGTATATCAAGAAATTTAATGTGAATGTTAAGGAGGAAAACATAAGGAAAAATATAACGAATATGAACGATCATGACCAAACACACAACACACACTCAACAATCACTAACTCATCTCAAGAGCATATAATACCCCCAAACACAATACCCATTCACTGACCCACGTCCAGCCATGTACGGTAGATAGTCAAGAGCTGTAACCACACCGCCCACCTCATTATGTAATACTACCATAATAAAGTTGTAATGGTGGCCGTGGTAAGGTCTCCGATATACAGGTAATAACCACTGTAATCCCTCCTCTGTAATACTACCATAATAAAGTTGTAATGGTGGCCGTGGTAAGGTCTCCGATATACAGGTAATAACCACTGTAATCCCTCCTCTGTAATACTACCATAATAATAAGTTGTAATGGTGGCCGTGTAAGGTCTCCGATATACAGGTAATAGCCACTGTAATCCCTCCTCTGTAATACTACCTAATAAAGTTGTAATGGTGGCCGTGGTAAGGTCTCCGATATGGGTAATAGCCACTGTAATCCCTCCTCTGTAATACTACCATAATAAAGTTGTAATGGTGGCCGTGGTAAGGTCTCCGATATACAGGTAATAACCACTGTAATCCCTCCTCTGTAATACTACCATAATAAAGTTGTAATGGTAGCCGTGGTAAGGTCTCCGATATACAGGTAATAACCACTGTAATCCCTCCTCTGTAATATTACATCTAGGTTTAATCTGTGTCGTTTAGTTGGGATAACATAACGTAAGATAACTTGGAATATATTATCTTAAAATTAAATTAACTTAAACTGACATTATTTAACAAACTAACCTGACTTACTCTAATCTAGCCTAACCTAACCTAACCTAACTTAGCCTGACCTGACCTTATTTAACTAAAAACTAACCTAACGAACGAGAGAGAGAGCGAAGAGAAGACGATAGAGATAAATAAATGAAACAAACAGACAGACAGACAGACAGACAGACAAAAATTATTTCCACAGTAAAAAAGTTCAACGTTATTTTCTACACTTTTTCTGGCTATTTTTTTGTTATCTAAAAAGTCAACGAAGGCAAATGACTGTCGTGAACCAACCACATGTGACGCCATATGTGTGTCACGGATTTTATAATTCCATATCTATCTTTCTATCTGTGTATCTATCTAGTGACTCACCGTTGATTGATATTTAATGTACAGTACTTGTTAGGTCAGTCTTAATATTTATTTTGAAAACCAGTTAGTCATAGATGAGAAAATATAGCGGTCATTCAACGTCACCATTGTGTACAGCTGTTAGTCATATCGGGGTAAGAAAAATAGACTCAGGTAATGGAAGGAGCTGTCAGTACACACTCAAAAAAAGACTTGGGAAAACCTCGCACTCAGCCTTTGTTAAATTTTCCTTTTGTAAAGAGCAGTGGGATGCATAGCTAGTGGTTCTGGGTGTACTGGTGAAGTGTAACTGGGTGTACTGGTGAAGTGTAACTGGAATTCTTTGTTGAAGTGTAACTGGGATATAACATAACAGTAAGATAACTTGGAATATATTATCATTAAATTAACCATGACATTATTGCTGAAACTAACTGAAGTGTAAGTAAATTAACAACTTTAGTGTACTAGTGAAAGTGCTTACAGTGCTAATTGATGTACAACTGGGTGTACTGGTGAAGTACAGCACAGTGTACTAGTGAAGTGTAACTGGGCTAGTGAGAGTGTAACTGGGTGTACTGGTGAAGTATAGCTTTGGGTGCTAGGCATGCTGAGTGAGTGTAACTGGGTGTGCTGGTGCAACTGGGTGTGCTGGTGAGAGATGTGTGCTGGGTGTACTGTTGAAGTGTAATGTGGTGAAGTGTAATGTGGTGAAGTGTAACATGATGTACTAGTGAAACATAACTGGGTGTGCTGTGGTAGAAAACTGGGTGTGCTAACAGGTAAAGAGTTGTAACTGGGTGTACTGAGTGAGAAGTGTAACTGGGTGTACTGGTGAGTGTAACTGGGAGACACTGGTGCAGAGTGCTGGGTGTACTGTGGTGAAGTGTAACTGGGTGCTGAGTGAGGTGTAACTGGGTGTATGGCAGAAGTGCAATGTGGTAGAAGTGTAATGTGGTGAAGTGTAACATGGTGTGCACAGAAGGTGGCTTCCATTTAACATGCTAGTGTTAAAGTGCAACTGGGTGCTGGGAGAGTATGAGAAGTGTAACTGGGGGTGTACTAGTGAGAAGCATAACTGGGTGTACTGGTGAGGTGCAACTGGGTGAGTAAAGTACACTAACTGGGTGTGCAGCTGAGTAGTAACTGAAGGTGTGCCTAGGGTGTTAAATACTTTAGGTGTACTGGTGTTAAATGTAACTGGGTGTACTGGTGAAGTAACTGGGTGTGCTGGGTGAAGAGTAACATGATGTACTGGTAAGATGTACAGGTATACTATTGAAGTGTAACATGGTGTACTGGTGTTAAATGTAACTGGTTGTACTGGTGAAATGTAACTGGGTGTGCCTGAGTGAAGTGTAACATGGTGTACTGGTGTTAAGTGTAACTGGGTGTACTGGTGAAGTGCTGGGTGTACTGGTGAAGTGTAACATGGTGTGTACTGAGTGAAAGTGTAACATAGTGCTTTTGGTGAAGTGTAAGCTGAATGTACTGGTGAAGTGTAACTGGGTGTGCTGAGGCAGAGGCCATAACATGGCGTACTGGTGAAGTGTAACTGCGTTGTACTGAGTGAAGTGTAACTGGGTGTACTGGTGAGAAGTGTAACTGGAGTGTACTGGTGTGGGAGTGTAACTGGGTGTGCTGGTGTTAAGTGTAACTAGATTGTACTGGTGTTTAAGTGTGTAAGTGGGTGTGCACTGGTGGAAGTGTAACATAGTGTACTGGTGAAGGTAACAACATGGTGTACTGTATTGAAGTGTAACTGCCGTGTACTGTGAAGTGTAACTGGGTGTACTACAGGTGAGAAGTGTAACTGGGTGTACTGTGTGCAGTGTAACTGGGTGTGCACTGGTGAAGTGTAACTGGGTGTACTGGTGAAATTGTAACATGGTGTACTGGTGCCAAAGTGGGTATGCCTAGTGAAGTGTAACATGGTGTGCACAATTAAGTGTAACTGGTGTGTACTGGTGAAAAGTGTAACTAGGTGTTTGGTGTTAAGTGTAAGTGGGTGTACAGTGAAGTGTAACTGGGTGTGCTACAGGTGAAGTGTAAGTGGGTGTGCTGGTGAAAGTGTAATAACTGGGTGTGCTGGTGAGAAATGTAACTGGGTGTGCTGGTGAAGTGTGTAAGTGGGGAGTGCACTGGTGAAGTGTGAAGTGGGTGTACTGGTGAAGTGGCTGCATCTGTCTGTAAATGAATTGACTCCTAAATATTTTGCCATTTATTTACTGTATAAAAAATAAAAATAAAAATATAGCTAAGACTAGAAATATAGGGGTTCCAATAAAAGTACTCAGAAATGGAAGTATCTGGGGTTTAATAATCATAAGTAAACATCTGAGGTTCAATAAAAGTATAGAAAACAACTCTGGGGTTCAACCTAAAGTATAAAGCAAAGTATCTGAGGTTCAATAGCAAGTATAAAGTAAAAGTATCTGGGGTTCAATAAAGTATAAGAAGTAAGTATCTGGGTTCAATAAGTATAGTAAAAGTATCTGAGGGTTCAATAAATGTAGAAAGTAAACATCTGGGGTTCAATAAGTATAAATACTTCCAGTATCTACAGGATTTCATCTAAGTATAAGTAAACATCTGGGGTTCAATAAAAGTATAGAAATGAAAGTATCTGGGGTTCAATAAATCTTCAAGTAAACATCTACAGGGTTCAATAAAGTATAAGTAAGTATCTACAGGGTTCAATAAAATATAGTAACATCTGGGGGAGTTCAATAAGTATAAGTAAAAGTATCTGGGGTTCAATAAAATATAAGTAAGTAAGTATAAGTAAGATGAAATATCAGGTTCACTACCAATCAGTGTGTCTCTTATGAGAGCTATCAGACCATATTACCTGACTGATGACTACTGGTATATTATTATTATCATTCATGTTATTTCCTCTCTTCTCTCTATCTCTCCTGTCCCCTGTTTATTTCTCCCTTTTCCGTCTCCTTTCTTCCATTTTCACCTTCCTTCTTAACCTCTCCCTATCTTCCACTTCTCTCCTATCTACCTTTTTTCTCTACCATCCCCTCTTTATCTCTCCCTCTTTCGTCTCCCTACTTCTCTTCCCTACTTCTTAACCTCCTCTCCCCCCTATCTTTCTTCTCTCCCTCCTTTGTTCTCTTGCCCTCTCTATCTGTCTTTATCTTCCTTTCTCCTTAGATCTCACCCTCCTCTCTTCATTCTTTCCTTCCTTCTCTCCCTATTTTCCTTCTCTCCCTATTTTCCTCTCCTCCCCTCTGTCCCATCCACCTTCTCTTCCCCCATCTTAAATTCTCCCTATCGTCCTTCCCAATTCCTCCCATCTTAATATCTCCCTATCTTCCTTCCTACCCTTCCCTCCTCCGTCCCACCAGGCCTAGGTAAACACTGGGGCAGAAGGTAAGCTATCGAGGTAATCAACCCGCACCACTGCTCCACACCACTGATAGCTTCCAATACAGACATATAGCGGTGCTTCCCTTCCTGTTGCGCCTATATATATATTCTGATGAGTCACCTAAAGATTAGACACCCTAGTTTATTTCATCTTAAAATTATCCATGCTAGGCTAACCTAACCTAACCGAAACTAACCCAATCAAAATAAACTAACCTAAAGTAATCTAACGTAACGTATACTCCCCTCAGGTAGCATTAGAGTGGATAATTTTCATCAGGTGAAATAAGCTGGGGACTAGTCATCAGATAATCCATTGTTAAATATTCTAGTTAATCAGTATATATTGCGGGTTTTCATAATATTTTAGTCCATGACGGAAATAATCAGTGGTTTCGTGTTTGAAGGTCAGTCCATGAATTTTTATTTTACAACTGCGGACAGAATTCCCTAAACTTTTGGCAATATCTGGCATGTATTTCAGGTTTACATACATGATTGTCTTCATCGCATATTAAGGTTGGAAACACCTACTGGAACTAAAACACTCCTTAATGCAAAGAAAAATCTGAAAAACTACCTAACCTTACCTAACCTAACCTAACCTTACCTAACCTAACCTAACCTAACAACCCGACCGGCCGACCCAAGCCCAGCTAACCTAACTTCTTCTTCAACCTAACCTAACCTAACCTATCACGCTAACCTAACCACAACTAACCTAACCTAACCTAACCTAACCTTACCTAACTAACCTAACTCATACCTTACACAACTAACCTAACTAACTAACCCTAACCTTACCTTACCTAACCTAACCTAACCTAACTAACCTAACCTAACCTAACCTAACCTAACCTTACCTTACCTTACCTAACCTAACCTTACCTTACCTAGCCTAACCTAACCTAGCAACCGGCCGACCCAACCCTCTTAGCCCAACCCACAACCCAACCCAACCCAACTAACCTAACCTAACCTAACCTAACCTAACCTAACCTAACCTAACCTAACCTAACCTAACCTTACCTTGCCCACCTAACCTAACCTCACCTTACCTAACTAACTAACCTAACCCAACCGACCGAGCCAACCCAACCAACCAACCCAACTAGCAGCAACCCAGCCCTACCCTAACCTAACCTAACCTAACTCACACAACCTAACCTTACTAACCTAACCTAACCTAACCTAACCTAACCTAACCTAACCTTACCTAACCTAACTCCTAACTAACCTAGCCTAACCTAACCTAACCTAACCTTACTCTACCTAACCTAACCTAACCTAACCTAACCTAACCTAACCTAACCTAACCCAACCCAACCCAACTAACCTAACCTTACCTAACCTAACCTAACCTAACCCAACCTAACCTTACCTAACCTTACCTTACCTAACCTAACCTAACCTAACCTATCTTCATTCTGTCCTTTCTTAATGTCTTCCTCTCTTCCATCTCTCCATGCTTCCTTCCTTCTTTCTCTCCTCGCTACTGATGATGCAGAACCTCAGGATAATGGAATATGTCCTGTACAGAATCTCTAAAGTGTCAGTCTTCTTTCGTCATATGAGGAATACAATTACCATAGCTTCCGGAACAATACCCATAAGATAATGACGTAGAATTAACAATAACTCACGTTATATCGGAGACCCTATTTGAGACGTTCGCTAATATGGTTTACTTTTTGTGAAGAAATACTTAAAAACAATTAATAAATTGCCTTGATACTAAAACAAAAATTATCTAACACTTCTATGCCGTAATTTGCTGAAATCTATATGAAATGATGATTCAAAATATATACGAGACAGTTTTCGAAGCATCATTAATAAGACCTACTTTCTTTCACCCCCCCCCACAGAGCGTCATCTTCCACGTCGACACTCACCCGGTGTTCCAGAACTTCAAGCAGTGCGTCACCTTCGGGTTCTTCAGGACGCAGGTGGAGGAGATGACCTATAACCTCTTCTGCCTCGCCGCCATGTACTTCATGCCCCTCCTCGTCATTATCGTCGTCTACTTCAGAATCCTGTGGGAGATCTCTCAGAAGTCGAAGGATTCTAAAGGTGAGGATGATAATGTTCTAAAACCTTCCTTCGGGGAGTCTTGAACCTTCCTTCCTTCCTTCCTTGGGAGATAGCTCGAGTTCTTTCTTTTAAGACGATGGATTAACCTCTTTAAGATGATGGATTAACCTCTTAAGACAATGGATTAATCTATCTTAATATAATGGATTAACCTCTCTTAAAGCGATGGATTAACCTCTTTACGACGATGGATTAACCACTTTACGATGATAGGTTAACCTCTCAAAATGATGGATTAGCCTCTAAGACGATGGATTAACCTCTTTAAGATGATGGATTAACCTCTCTTAAAGCGCTGGATTAACCTCTTTAAGACGATGGATTCACTTCTTGAGGGAAAAACAGCTCAACTCCCTGAGGACGATGATAAGAGCTACTGTCTATCTTCCTCAGAGGGTTACATTATCCTCCTCAAGGGCTACATTATCCTCCTCAAGGGCTACAATATCTTCCTCAGAGGGTTACATTATCTTCTTCAAGGGCTACATTATCTTCCTCAGGAGTTACATTATCTTCCTCAAGAGTTACATTACCTTCCTCAAGGGCTGCATTATTTCCTCAAGAGTTACATTTATCTTCCTCAGAGGATTTAATATCTTCCTCGAGGGCATATTATCTTCCTCAGAGGGTTACAATATCTTCCTCAAGGGCTGCATTATCTTCCTCAAGGGCTGCATTATCTTCCTCAAGAGTTACATTATCTTCCTCAAAGTTACATTATCTTCCTCAGAGGGAGCATTATCTTCCTCAAGGGCTGTTCATTATCTTCCTCAAGAGTTACATTATCTTCTCTCAATAGAGGCTACATTATCTTCCTCAAGAGGGTTACAACATCTTCCCAAGAGGCTACATTATCTCTCCCTCAAGGGCTACTTCCTCTTCCTCAGGAGTTACCGATGGAGTTATCTATCTTCCTCAAGGCTGCATTATCTTCCTCAAGAGTTACATTATCTTCCTCAAGAGTTACATTATCTTCCTCAAGGGCTGCATTATCTTCCTCAAGAGTTACATTATCTTCCTCAGGAGTTACATTATCTTCCTCAAGGCTACATTATCTTCTCAAGAGTTACATTATCTTCCTCCAAGAGCTTATTATCTTCCTCAAGGCTGCATTATCTTCTCTCAGAGTTACATTATCTTCCTCAGGCTGCATTCTTCCTCAAGAGTTACATTATCTTCCTACCTTCATCTTCTCCTCAAGGGCTACATTATCTTCCTCAAGAGTTACATTATCTTCCTCAGGGCTGCATTATCTTCCAGCTACATTATCTTCTAGTTACATTATCTCCTCAAGGGCTGCATTATCTTCCTCAAGAGTTACATTATCTTCCTCAGAAGGCTCAGGACTTCCTCAAAGTTACATTATCTTCCTCGCATTAGCCTCAAGAGTTACATTATCTTCCTCAGAGTTACATTATCTTTCCTCAAGGGGCTACATTATCTTCCTCAAGAGTTACATTATCTTCCTCAAGGGCTGCATTATCTTCCTCAGGTTACATTATCTTCCTCAGGAGTTACATTATCTTCCTCAAGGGCTGCATTATCTCCTCAAGAGTTACATTATCTTCCTCAAGTTACATTATCTTCCTCAAGGGCTACATTATCTTCCTCAAGAGTTACATTATCTTCCTCAGGAGTTACATTATCTTCCTCAAGGGCTGCATTATCTTCCTCAAGAGTTACATTTTACATTTACATCTTCCTCGAGTTACATTATCTTCCTCAGAGGGTTACTATCTTCCTCAAGGGCTGCATTATCTTCCTCAAGAGTTACATTATCTTCCTCAAGAGTTATTATCTTCTCCAGGGTTACAATATCTTCCTCGAGGGCTACATTATCTTCCTAGGTTACAATATCTTCCTCCAAGGGCTACATTATCTTCCTCAGGAGTTACATTATCTTCAAGAGTTGCATTATCTTCCTCAAGGCTGCATTTATCTTCCTCAAGAGTTACATTATCTTCTCAAGGTTACATTATCTTCTCTCAGGAGTTACATTATCTTCCTCAAGGGCTACATTATCTTCCTCAGATTACAATATCTTCCTCAGAGCTACATTATCTTCCTCAGGGCTACATTACTTTCCCTCAGGAGTTACATTATCTTCCTGAGGAGTTACATTATCTTCCTCAAGGGCTGCATTATTCTCCTCAAGAGTTACATATTCTTCCTCAGAGGGTTACAATATCTTCCTCGAGGGCTACATTATCTTCCTCAGAGGGTTACAATATCTTCCTCAACTACATTATCTTCCTCAGGGCTACATTATCTTCCTCAGAGTTACATTATTCTCCCCAGGACATTATCTTCCCTCAAGGGCTGCATTATCTTCCTCAGAGGGTTACAATATCTTCCTCAAGGGCTACATTATCTTCCTCAAGGGCTACATTATCTTCCTCAGGAGTTACATTATCTTCCTCAAGAGTTACTAACTACCTTCCTCAAGGGCTACATTATCTTCCTCAGAAGGTTACATTATCTTCCTCAGAGGGGTTACATTATCTCTCAGGAGTTACATTATCTTCCTCAAGGCTGCATTATCTTCCTCAAGGGCTACATTACCTTCCTCAAGAGTTACATTACCTTCCTCAAGGGGTCAAGGGAATGTTCTTCTCACTTTGAAGTCCAAATATTTAAAGGCCCTTAAATTGGGAACACGGAAAGATCCAGAGTCCATATAATCGCCATAGACAAAATTATATTTACTCCCTATTTTTCATATAATTGGGACTACTAAATCACTGAGACCCAATTTTAACTTACGAAAATCTTGAAGTTCAAAATAAATAAAAAAAACTTCTATTTCCTGAAGTTTCAAATACAGCAACAACAATACACACACACACACACACACACACACTAGAGCTGTGGAATGACATCAAGATTGTTCCCAAACATTCCAGTAATAGAGCATCGAATCACACCATTTTATTTCTCCTTGACCAAAATGTTTGAAGCTCAGGACCTCATTTCGTCCTGCCTTCAGGGGCTTCCAGGTGATGAAGCCGCGTACCTGACGGAGTGTGAAGGAGAGACCATAAATCTATCTATCTATCTATGTTATTGACATGCCTGCCTGTCTGTCTGTGTCTTTCCCAACTAGTTCACAGGAATACTAGTAATATCCGCTACAATAAACAACAAATGGCGCTACAGACTCCCACCAAACACACACTTCAAGGTCACAGGTAATCTTTTCTACCATACAATTTTCTATTACCCAGACGTGTGTAAGAGCGTCGTTCTATTCAAGTGTCCTTTAATATATCCCAATAGGTATAAAAATGGTCTTTCTTCTCAATAGAAATTTAATTTAACTCGGTTGAAAAGATTCGTAAAAGTGAAATAATTTGTACACAAGATGAAAGGCTTTGAATAGGCCTGGTCTGTGGTATGTGTGTGTGTGTGTGGCGCGGGTTGTATTTTAATTAATAAATAAATGTGTTCACTCATAATGGGTTCTCTCCCTATAAAAAAAAATTCTCCCTAATATAACAGTGTTCTCTTCATCCCCACAGAAGAACCCAGCAGCAGGGGAGGGCGGGCGGTCGCATGCGGTTACGGCGTAGTGATATGCGCCAGACTCTGAGGATGACGGTCATTATCGCTGGCCTTCATCTGGTGCTGGACTCCCTACGTCAGTCAGTCAGTCATCAGTCATTGTTGTCAGTCATTGTCAGTCATTTATTTTTTTTCAGTCATCAATCAGTCATGTTGTCATGTTCAGTTACTGTTGCCAGTCACCATTAGTCATTGTTGTCAATCATAACCACTGTTACAATCATTGAGTGACAGCCATTAACATGAACACAAGCACAACAACACAAGCACAACAACACAAGCACAACAACACAACACAACAAGACAAACACAGCACAACAACACAAGCACAACACAACACAACACAACACAAGCACAACAACACAACACAAGCACAACAACACAACACAACAAGACAAACACAGCACAACAACACAAGCACAACACACAACACAAGCACAACATAAGCACAACAACACAACACAAGCACAACAAGACAAACACAGCACAACAACACAAGCACAACACAACACAACACAACACAAGCACAACACAAGTACACAACAACACAACACAAGCAAACAAGACAAACACAGCACAACAACACAAGCACAACACAACACACAACACAAGCACAACAACAACACAACACAAGCACAACAAGACAAACACAGCACAACAACACAAGCACAACACAACACAACACAACACAACACAACACAAGCACAACAACAACACAACACAACATGACAACACAACACAACACAACACAACACAACACAAGCACAACACAAGCACAACAACACAACACAAGCACAACAAGACAAACACAGCACAACAACACAAGCACAACACAACACAACACAACACAAGCACAACAACACAACACAAGCACAACAAGACAAACACAGCACAACAACACAAGCACAACACAACAACACAACACAAGCACAACAACACAACACAAGCACAACAAGACAAACACAGCACAACAACACAAGCACAACACAACACAACACAACACAACACAACACAACACAAGCACAACAACACAACACAAGCACAACAAGACAAACACACAGCACAACAACACAAGCACAACACAACACAACACAACACAACACAACACAAGCACAACAACACAACACAAGCACAACAAGACAAACACAGCACAACAACACAAGCACAACACAACACAAGCACAGCACAAGCACAACACAACACAACACAACAAGACAAACACAGCACAACAACACAAGCACAACACAACACAAGCACAGCACAACTACCTCCTCCTCTGGAACCCAAACTATATATCCTCAACACCTCAAGAACTACACGACCAAACTCAGTAGAACTTGAACATAATCACAGGTGACCCAATAACAACAGGTCAAAGGTCATGAAGGTCACATCAGCAGCAGGAGAAAGTCACATAATGTCCCCAGAGACCGTCAGGAAATTTCTGCGTTGGTGCGTGTTGATTATATGCATCTGCCCAACTTGGCATGATAATCTCTCTCTCTAACAGGATTATGTTCAGTTAAAATAAAGAAAATATATGCTGCATTTTCTTCATCTTCTGTCTGTCTGTCTTTCTCCAGTCGCCAAATTAGACAGGATCAAGGTGTGGCTACTTAGGAAACCGGTCTTTCAACACTCTTCAAAGAGACGTCGGTAGGCATCACACACACACACACACCATTACATTCAGTACATCAGTAAGGATAAGAATATTGAAGAAGAATAATTAGAAAAGAGACAAATGTTTCTCGTGCGTGTTACAAGGTAGGGTGGAGAAGCTTCGTAATAAGACCGTGTGTGTGTGTGTGTGTGTGCTACCTCTCTCTAACCTACACTTCAACAACGATACATCTGACAATTTTAACCGAGCAATTTAACAAAAAATCGCTCACATGAAATACCCAGGATGATAATGACCGACTTAACGGGGATAACAAATTTCCTTGACCGATCTAAAAAAAAAAAATCTGCTATCCGATTTTAATTTCCCTGACCTGAATAACAACAGTATGCAGTAACTGGGTGGGTTAATCTATCGCCTTGGCATTAAGAGGATCTGGGTTCGAGCTTCCAGAATGGAGGTAAATAATGCGTGTTGGTGATTAGCCAGTATAAGCAGGTGTTAGCAGTGTACTTTAACCTCAACGGCTGTAATTAATTAAGACCTGTGTGTGTGGGATATACGTGACGCTTGGTTTATGTGACGCCACGCTTAAAAAAAACTAATAAATCTATGGCACATTAATAAAGCTTTAAAATATAAAAAAAAAAAATTTATAGTAATTTGATGAAGGTTTTCAGTACGTAATTACTTTTTTGGGGGAGGATTAATTTTTTTTTTTCATGGAGTAAAAAATATTTATATAGTGATTTGTGACATTGATGATGGATCTGTTGAATGATAGCGTGAGAGTAAAGATTTTATCACACAAACACACACACACACACACCTACCTTTATAATAGGCCATTAATTAAATACTTATATGAAACTTGATATCCGGTCAGCGATTCAGACAAATGGACTGTTTTGATTAGCCCATTTGTATAGCAGCGATGTACTGTATAAAACTGTGTGTGTGTGTGTGTGTGTGTGTGTGTGTGTGTAGGGGGTGTATTCTACAGGTGATTCAAATTAGCTAAAAATAATTATTATTAATGTTTTCCCTGCATAAATAGCTGAATACTAATAAAAAATGCCAACTAAATATGACAAATAAATAAATAAACAGCTTCGTCAATTACATACCAAAGTAGATTACACACAAAAAATTATGAATTACATAAATAAATACTTTTAAAAGATTATATACGAAAGAAAAATTTTAAATGTTTCAATACCTAAGTAACTTTTTCATTTCCATTAGTACTGCATATTATATTTTTTTATGTGGGAAAAATATATAAATGGATGTTTTTAAATAGTGATGAACGATATGTAGAGAAATACTATCACATGGGTAATATTCAATGGGAGGAATATTGATCTTATGCAACATTTATTCAATTTTCTTTGCCTAAAATTTATCCAGTGTTGTGACTGTCTCTCTCTCATAGCTGACAACATCTCTCAAACTCAACTTCCTTCCTAATACAAAAAGATTTAAGTCTCTCCAGCATTTCAACTCTAGTCATGTCTCTCCTTCACAAAAATATGACACCATTGTCGTCTCTCCAACAAAGCAAGAATTCAATTTATCGTGTCTTCTTTTGGACAAAAATGAGAACTGATTGTCTCTCCAGCAACACAGATAGTCTCCAGTGAACAAATATCTCTCCGAATTGCCCAAAATTCAATATCTCTCCACTGAGGCGAAGAAACTCGAATCTCTAGAAGGTTTCTTTCTCACTTAAACATCTAAATATCTCTCCCACGGGTGTATATTTATCTCAAGAGCTCTAAAAGTCTCTCCATCACACAAAGACAACTCATCATCTCTCTCTTGAACCCAAATATCTCAAAATTCCAAAAGTCTTATCTTGATAGAGACGAAGAAAACATCTCTCTCTCCTTCCAACAAAAAAATTCGAATAAGGTGGAAATAATACTTCCCCTGACTCTCAGAAGGTGATGCTCGTCTTATTGCTTTCTGTCTGTCTGTCTGTGTCTGTCTGTCTATATATTTGTCACCAGAATAACTCAAGAACAGTAAGACCTATATACACCGTTGACCCCCCCCCACACACACTTCCCTAGAGTGCCGTGTGCCGTATATCCCTCTAAATAACAACACACTCCATATACCCCGGCAATAGATTCCGTATAAATATATTTACAGTACCTTCGATTACCTGACAATGATATAAAACCATAATAAAAAAAATTCTATTGAAAATTATAAATCCTGAATCATTAAATATGTGACTCTCCAGAATTTATGTTTACGTGTAGAAAAAATTTATTTCACTTTTTTTATTTGTTTACTCTTGACA
>NW_024731852.1:5999342-6005426 GCF_018991925.1 Homarus americanus
TCTCCACTGTACTTCCCCCCCCTTTGTTTACCGTGGCTCTCATTAACAGGTGAGTGAAGCATCCACTTACCTGTGTCCTCATTAAGGGTAAAAGAGAGACATACATTTGTTGTGGCCATTACCTGTGAATTCTCATTAGCTCAAACGTGGACATTTTCAACCTAACTGGCAGTGTGAGGTGTTTAAGTGGTGGTGTGACGTATCTAACTGGTAATGTGTGACGTATCTAACTGGTAATGTGTGATGTATCTAACTGGTAATGTGTGACGTATCTAGCTGGTAATGTTTGACGTATCTAACTGGTAATGTGTGACGTATCTAACTGGTAATGTGTGACGTATCTAGCTGGTAATGTTTGACGTATCTAACTGGTAATGTGTGACGTATCTAACTGGTAATGTTTGACGTATCTAACTGGTAATGTGTGACGTATCTAACTGGTAATGTTTGACGTATCTAACTGGTAATGTGTGACGTATCTAACCGGTAATGTGTGACGTATCTAACTGGTAATGTTTGACGTATCTAACTGGTAATGTGTGACGTATCTAACTGGTAATGTGTGACGTTCGAGTGTTTGGTACTAAATTTTCCCTAGTTAGTTTGTCTACCGCGAGTATAAATAACTCGTACGCTTCGACACACTAACCAGATTTTTCAAAGGTCCACACGTTACCTTTTCCCTTTAACTGTGAGACATGAGAACTAAATTAGCTCACTTAAACCACGACACAAAGAAGGAGTTTTAAAGGTTCCAACGTTTTATCGCCTCAAACTGAAAAATCTGAGAACGTATTTTATTGGCTCATTTAAGACACAAACAGACGGATTCCCCCTCCCCCCCCTCCCTCCACCCCAAAAAATCCCACGGTAAATTCGTCTCAAACAAAGATGTACGGACGGATTTCATTGACTCACTAAAGCTACGACAGAAAGATAGATCCTCAAAAAGGACTTAAAAGAGACACGAGACCAATTCATACTAAAGCAGCAATACCCAAGATAACTGCCTGAACCCCCCCCCACACACACACATACATACATACATACATACATACATACACACTCTACCTTACCTTCAAATAGTGCTAAATATATAACAGCTAAAATATTTAATCATTCTGTGACGACGCTGTAGAAGGACGCTGCAGAAGGAGGAGGTTTTATCAGTGATGACTTTAGGAACTCATTAAAGTTATAATTAGACGCGACCTCCTAACACTACCTGCATCTTCAGGGTGAATAATAATAATGTGTCGTCGTCACGGTGTGTTGAGCTGGATTGTATACTTGATGCTCTTGGGTTGGGTTGGGGTTGTGATTAATGGTGGTGAGGTTGTGGTGGGGTTGGGGTCATGTGTGGTGGTGGTTGTAGTGGGGGGGTGGTGGGGTAGTGGGGGTGGGTTGGTGGTTGTGGTGGGGTTGGAGATGGTGGTGGGGTGGGGTAGTGGTGGGGTGTGGTGGGGTTGTGGTGGGGGTTGGGAGGGGTGGGGTGTGGTGGGGTTGTGGTGGGGTTGTGGTGGGGTTGTGTGGTTGTGGGTGGGGTTGCGGTTGTGGTGGGTTGGGGTAGTGGTGGGGGTGGGGTAGTGGTGGGGTTGGGGTGGTGGGGAGGTGGTGGGGGTGAGTGGTGGGGTTAGGGTTGGGTGGGGTGTGGTGGGGATGGGGTTGTGGTGGGGATGGGGTTGTGGTGGGGTAGGGAGTGGTGGGGTTGTGGTGGGGATGGGGTTGTGGTGGGGTTGGGTAGTGGGGGGTTGGGGTTGTGTTGGGGTTGGGGTTGTGTTGGGGTTGGGGTTGGGGTTGGGGTGGGTTGTCAGGGGTTGTGGTGGGGCTGGGGTTGGGTGGGGTGGGGGGCTGGGGTTGTGGTGGGGCTGGGGTTGTGGTGGGGCTGGGGTTGTGGGTGGGGCTGGGGTTGGGGTTGTGGTGGGGCTGGGGTTGTGGTGGGGAGGGTGGGGTTGTGGTGGCTGGGGTGTGGGTGGGGCTTGGGGGTTGTGGTGGGGTTGGGGGTTGTGGTGGGGTTGTGGTTGTGTGGGTGGGGTTGTGGTGGGGCTGTGTGGTGGGGCTGGGGTTGTGGTGGGGTTGTGGGGGTTGGGCTGGGGTTGTGGTGGGGCTGGGGTTGTGGTGGGGCTGGGGTTGTGGTGGGGCTGGGGTTGTGGTGGGAGTTGGGTTTGTGGTAGGGTGGGGTTGGGGTTGTGTGGGTTGTGTTGGGGTTGTGGTGGTGTTGGGGTTGTGGTGGGGTTGGGGTTGTGTTGGGTTGTGGTGGGGTTGGGTTAGGTTAAGTCAATCATTTTTATAGATACCAAAAAAATAATATTCTCCATTCTCTTTTCTTACATTGAATCCTTACCTCAATTCTCACCCTCTATTTACAAACAAACACCAGGAAAGAGTGTGTCGATAAGGTTCTACCCATTACCACTCCGTCAACAGAATAAATCACATCACATTACAGCTAATCTTCACTCTCCTTCTGTCAACACCGATACTACAACAACAATCTCTCTCTCTCTCTCTCTCTCTCTCACATATATGTTTTTTGCTGTTTGTTGTTTTTCACTGCAGCAAATGCAAGAGTACAATCACAACCTACCCCCACCTTCGTCTCCTCCAACACTTACTATAAAATCATCTTTTTGCTCTGGCTATCAATTAGGCCGATCCCCATTCCTCGTCTCCTCCCAACACCACAAATCACCTTCTTCGTCTCCTACAGGTACATGTTTGACCGTGAGAGCGCGGAGCAGGTAGACAAGAGACTCCAAGACGCCCTCTTCATCATGGCGGTGAGCAACAGCTGCGTCATAGTCTACGGCACCTACACCATCAACTTCCGTAACAGGCTCAACAGATGTTTCGGACGCAAGACGAAACCCCAAGTCCTGGCCCGCAAGTCCACAGGTGAGAGTATCCAGAGGGTTGTGATGGGGAAGGGGGAATAGGGAGAGGAAGGAAGAGTGATGGAAGTGAGGAAGGAAAGAAAGAAATGGTGGGAGAAATGAAGGAAAAGCAAGCAAGTAATGAGGGAAGGAATGTGAGGTAATAAGGCAGACCTATAATTCAGGCATTTCTAATTAGTAGTAATTAGTGGAGTGAAGAGGCAATAAGAAGTCGACCATGAAAAAAATGAGAAAGAAAGATAAAAAAGCGGTTAAAAAGTAGAACAAATACGATTTAAAAGAACAAAAACAAAATGCAGAACAAAAAACAATAAAAAATACAGGAAAATCCCCCTCCCGTGTATCTCAATACAACTTTTTAGCAAAGACCGATTAGGAAAATAACATTCCAGTGTATGTTTGTGTTCTTATAGTAACAGGATGAAGACGACTGGAGCCACTATAAACTATATACAGATACCTTTGGACCTATACAGTACGGTGTGTGTGTGTGTGTGTATATATATATATATATATATATATATATATATATATATATATATATATATATATAGTTCCTCGTTGTATGTTTTGTCCCAATGTATTAATGTTAGTGAGGCAATAATAATAATAATAATAATAATAATAATAATAATATAATAATAATAATAATAATAATAATAAGAATAAGAATAAAATTGCGTAAATATGCATGCATGTACGTTTGTTCGTATGTATGAATGTTGAGTAAATGCTAGGTGTGTATGTATGTATGTGTGTTAATGTGTAGGCCTTGGCTTTATGACGGATAAGCATATGCTGTTAGCAAACAATTTCGAGAAGGGCTTTCCAGACCCCCAGGACTTTCAGACCCCAAAGACAACACAAAACCGTAGTGTCATTGGAAGCCATCTTGGATCGTCAATGGCTAACTCTGTCGCCAGTTGTAACGTTGAATCGTAATTCTCGCCGATCGAGGACGTTTATAATCTGAAAGCTGAATCGAGCCACCGAGAGGACAAAGCGCGCCCAGTAACGAACACAGTATACTCATGTGACAAACAAATAAAAAACATATAAAGCCAAGTACAATGCGTCTCTTGAAACCACATCACTAGAAAACCGAGGTGGAAAAATTTTTTATTTACGTGGGTTTTCTAGAAAGTGAATGGGGAAAGAAGGGGGTTCTTTATAGAGGTATTGCAGTAGAAAGCATGTTCATTGGAATCTAGGTAGCTATCATTATAGAGAACCTATTATCCATGAAAGGTTATGTTTCAGGGTCTAAGTAAAGAAAACCCTATTATGAGGATTATCGGTATCTAAATAGAAAGACTGTTATTCATGGAGGTTTCTATAAATTGCCACAGGTTGAGAACCAAGACATCATTCACGAAAGCTGGTTGGTACAATATCCGGTAGATAACCTGCCATCATCATCATCTTCAGTTATTCTGAAATACTTTAGCATGATAGTAGAAACCTGTCTGTCTAGATAGTACCTCAATGGAACTAAAAACCAAAGCCAATCATGAAAATAGTTTGACATTACAAACCTTTTCGTCCTCTAATACTCACAGTACCTCATCATGGCAATAAAACCACCCGTCATTCTCCCGTCACTCACGAGAGTACCTCATCATGGCAATAAAACCACCGTCATTCTCCGTCACTCACGAAAGTAACTCATGCGCTTAATAAAACCACCTGTCATTCTCCGTCACTCACGAAAGTACTCATGTAGCAATAAAGAAACCTGTCCATTCTCCGTCACTCACGAAAGTAACTCATCATAGCAATAAAGAAACCACCTGTCATTCTCCGTCCTCACGAAAGTAACTCATCATGGCAATAAAAACCACCTGTCATTCTCCCGTCACTCACACAAGTAACTCATCATGGCAATGAGCATGCACCTGTATTCTCCAAATCACTCTCTGGTAACCATCATGTAATAGAAACCATCCTTAATCCCACAAAGCACAAAACGCCAGGTGTCACATTAAAACCAGACAGTAAACATTTATATTCCAAACATATATATTCTGTAACTAATTCTAGCACCCTGGAGCTTGTTCTGGCACTTATAATTAATATCTGCATATACCTTACTGTTCATTTGTTTTTGTACCTGTAATTATAACTTTTGTAACTATCCATGTAAAACTGCACAGCTAGCTACCTGTGCTACTGTATCTAACCACACCTGTACCTGTATTTGACTGTACCTGTAAGTGTTCCCCAAATTCACCAGCAATAGAAATCAGTATGCAAATTAGCAGCCTGTCAAATTAGTCTAACCTCCAAAAGCGATGACATATACTTGACGGGAGAAAGCAGCAATTACGCAGTTGACAGGGAGTAATTCTTGTGGGCGGCAGCAAGACCTGTGACCATCCGTGTTCAATGTGTGATTTTTTATTTAGTTTATTTTTTATTCATTTTTCCTTTGATTTCTTGTTGTGTTTGTAAAGGAGTTTGCTCATAGGAGTGGTAGAAATATAGTAGTGGATTTGGATAATAGATAGCTAAATCGATATCATCTAGAAACCTTTTTCCTCTCTTCTTCTCCTTATCTCTTATCTACTTCATTGAGTTTCCTTCCTCATCCCTTTCCTTCAGCTCTCTCCCTAATCCCTCCTTCCATCTCCCTCAGCAGAGTCTCCTTCAAACACCTTAATTTCCTTCAATCAGTCTGTCGCCTCCTTTTCCCTCAATCATTCCTTTTCCCCTCAATCATTCCTCCTCCCCTCCCTCACTATCTCCTTAATGAGTATCCACTCCTCTCAATCTCCCTCAATAGACATCGCTACTTTCTCTACACAATCAGTCACTTCCCAACCCACCTTCACTTACCACTAATCTTACAGAGCCATTGGACTGGTATAGATTCAATCTTTCTTCCCCCCGGCACCTACATGGGATAACAGAGACACCAGGGCAGTTTATGGGACACACACACACACACACACACACACACACACACACACACACACACACACACACACACACACACACACACACACACACACACACACACACACACACACACACACACCACTCTCGTTTTCATAAAATGGTTGGTGAAGCTATCCCTAAGACTCTCAAGACAGGGGGCTAACATACAGGAAGTCCGTCTGTCCATCTCTTCACGTGTCTATTTACTTATCCATCATCATCCGTCTATTATTCATTCATCTACCTATTGCAT
>NW_024731852.1:6005526-6146579 GCF_018991925.1 Homarus americanus
TGCCATTTGAAGTTTGTTTAATATCATTTTGAAGTTAGTTTAACGCCATTTACAGTTAGTTTAATACCATTTGAAATTAATTTAATATCATTTTGAAGTTAGTTTAACGCCATTTGAAGTTAGTTTAATGCCATTTGAAGTTAGTTTAAAGATCATTTCGAAGTTAGTTTAACGCCATTTAAAGTTAACTTAACGCCATTTGAAGCTGGATTTAACGCCATTTAAAGTTAGTTTCAATCCATTTAAAGTTTGAATAACGCCATTTTAAAGTTAGTTTAACGCAATATGAAGTTAGTTTAACGTCATTTGAAAAGAACGTTTACTGCAATTAAGCACGTTTAACGCCATTTAAATTTCGTTTCACACTTCATTTTAAAAAGTATGTTTAACGCCATTTTAATGTTAGTTTAACGACATTTGAAGTTAGTTAAATGCCATTTAAAAAACATTTATGCCATTAGAGTTAATTGAACACAATTTAACGTTAGTTGAAGAAACTATTTAAAGAGTTAGTTTAACCCCATTTAATGTTAGTTTAGCGCCATTTTGAAGTTAGTTTAGCGCCATTTAAGTTATTTTTTACTCATATAAGCGCATTTAAAGGCATTTAAAGTTAGTTTTGCGCCATTTGAAGTTAGTTTAATACCATTTAAAAAGTTAGTGTAACGCCATTTAAAGTTAGTTTTACGTCATTCCAAGTTAGTTTAATGCCATCTGAAGTTAGTTTAATGCCATTTGAAGTTAGTTAGACGCCATTTGAAGTTCGTTGCGTCATTTGAGATTAAGTTTAACGCCTTTAAAAGTTAGTTTAACGCCAGTTGAAGTTAGTTTAACGCCATTTTCAGAGTTAGTTTAACGCCATTTCAAGTTAGTTTATCGCCATATAAAGTTAATTTAACATCATTAAAAAGTTATTTTAAAAGCCATTTTGAAGTTAGTTTGACGCCGTTTCAAGAACGTTTACTGCCATTTTAGGCACATCGCGCCATTTAAAGTTAGTTTACTTCATTTAAAAAAGTTTGTTTTAACGCCATTTTGATTAATTTAATGCCTATTGTGAAGTTAGTTTAACACCATATGAAGTTAGTTTAATGTCATTCAAAAGTTAGTTTAATGCCATTTGAAGTTAGTTTAACGCCATTTAAAGAACATTTACTGCCATTTGAAGCACATCTAACGCCATTTAAAAAGTTAGTTCACTTCATTTAAAAAGTTTGTTTAACCCCATATGATTAGTTTATTCCATTTGAAGTTGGTTAATGCCTAATGAAGTTAGTTTAACGCCTTTTGAAGTTGTTCACGCCATTTAAAATTTGTTAAACTCAATTTACCGGATTAGTTTAACGCTATTTGAAGCACGTTTGCGCCATTTAAAGTTAGTGTTTTGAAAAAGAAATTAAGCGTTTTCGTGAGTGTTTTCAGAACTCGTAAAACTCACTAAAATTCATTGAATTTTATCAAGTGATTTTTCCTGAAAAAAGTAAAGTGGGTACAACTGGGTTTCGGAACAGAAAACAAGGCTTATATGAAAAAAAGTACAACAGACTCTAAACAGTGGTTTTCATCTAAAACAGGATTTTTTTCGAGAAAAAGTGAATAAAAACACCTTTTTCATCCTAAAACTGAGTGTTTTCCCGGCGAAAACAAAATGCGGCTTAACTAAAAATTCACTGTTTTTATCTCGTGATTGTTTTCCCTGAAAAAATTAAAACTGGATTTCGTCACAGAAAACAAGCCTTATCTTTGAAAAGAAGTACAACTGACGAAAAAAGTGGGTTTTTTAAAGAGAATTGAAATAAGTGAAAATAAGTAAAACTAACTAAATACATTGTATTTTATCTAAAACAGAGTGTTTTCCGTGAGAAAAGAAGTAAAATCAAACTAAAATACACAGCTTATCATCTGAAAGTGAATGTTTTCTCCGTGAGAAAGAAGTAAAACTAAAGTAAAATACACTGTTTTTCATCAAAAAGTGAGTGTTTTCCTAAAAAGTAAAACTAAAGATTTCAAACAGTGTTTTTAACAGAAAACAAGAGTTATCTTTGAAAAAGAAGTGTAACTGATTATATAAAACAGTGTTTTGAAAAATGAAGCGTTTTCATCTAAAACTGAGTGTTTTCGGCGAAAACAAGTGTTTTTTTCATCTAAGTGATTGTTTTCCTTGAAAAAAGAAGTAAAAACTGGGTAGAACCGTAACAGAAAACAAAAGGCTTATCTTTGAAAAAGAAGTATATCTGACTTAAATCAGTATTTTATAAGAAACGTTTAACGTTTTTCCGTGCAAGAAGTAAAACTAACTAAAATAATTACTTTTTCATCTAGAACTGGAGTGTTTTTCCATGAAAAAAGTAAAGCCTAAGTTCAAAACAGTGTTTTTTAACAGAAAGTAAGGGGTTATCTTTGAAAAGTGCAACTGACTAAAACAGTGTTTTGAAAAAAAATTAAGCGGTTTCCGTAGAAAAAGATAGAACTAGGCAAAAATACATTGCCTTTCATCTAAAAACTGAGTGTTTCATGAAAACAAAGTAAAACAAACTAGAAGTCTGTTTTCCGTGAAGAAATCAAACTAACTTCAAAACAGTGTTTTTCAACAAAAAACAAAACATCTTTTCAAAAAAGTACAACTGACTAAAAAAGTGTTTTTGTAAGAAATTAAACGTTTTCCGTGAAAAGTAAAACTAACAAAAACAAAAATTACTTTTCATCTAAAAGTGAGTGTTTTCGAGAAAAAAAAATAAAACTAACTAAAAATACATCCATTTCATCTAAAATTAGGTGTTTTCCGTGAAAAAGTAAAACTAACTTCAAATACACAGCTTATCATCTGAAAGTGAATGTTTTCCGTGAGAAAAAAGTAAAACTAAAAGTAAATACCACTGTTTTTTCATCAAAAAAGTAGAGAGTGTTTTTCCTTAAAAAAGTAAAAACTAGTTTAAAGCAGTGTTTTTAACGAAAACAAAGATTTATCTTTGAAAAGAAAGTGCAACTGACTATAAAACACTGTTTTGAAAAGAAATGAAGCGTTTTCATCTAAAACCAGGTGTTTTCTGAGAAAGACGTAAAACTATGATCAAAACAGTATTTTAAGAAAACAAAGAGTTATGTTTTAAAAGAAATACAACTGAATAAATTTTTTTTTTTAAGAAATTGAACGTTTGCCGTGAAAATATAAAAACTAACTAAATACATTGTTTTCATCTAAAACAGAGTGTTTTCCGTGAAAAAAAGTAAAAAGCTAAGTAAAATATGCTATTTTTCATCTAAAAAGTGAATCATTTTCCGTGAAAAGAAGTAAAACTAAGTTCAAAACAGTGTTTTTAATAGAAAAAAAAAACTATCTTTGTAAAAAGTATAACGGCTTAAATCAGTGTTTTCTTGAAAATTAGGCGTTTTCCGTGAAAAAGAATAAAAAGCTAAAGTAAAAATACACTGTTTTTCATCTAAAGTGAGTGTTTTCGGTGAAAACATAGAACATAAGAATGGAGGAAACTGCAGCGGGCCCTGTTATTATACTGGGCAGTCCGTTTACACCCAACCCCTATTGCTCATATAGGTATCAACCTATGTTTGAAGCAATTCAACGTATTCGAGTTAATGATGATGTTGGTAACGCTATTTCACGCCTAAATCTAAATTTGTCTAATTTAAAACCATTACGAGTTCGCTCCTGGATTTGGATAATTTGAGTACCTTTGAAATGTCCCCTTTGTTTAGCCCTGACTTCCACTTATACACCTCTATCAGGTCGCCCCTCGCTCTCGTCTCTCAAGGAGTGCAAATTAAAGATGCTTTAACCTGTCTCTATACATAAGGTTCCTAATGCCTTAGGTAACCACTTATCCAGTGTAACAGCCGACCTCCTATATCCATTTTGGCTAGTTCGTACAATATCAGTTGCCTATTGGCAATATCAAATGCAGCTTTTAGGTCAAGAAATGTGGTGTATCTCTGCCTTTCATCACCATGCACAGTTAGGAATGTGGTGATGCAATTATGTACACCTTTACCATGGGTGAAGCCATTTATGTTAGGAGACATAAGAACATAAGAACATAAGAATGGAGGAAACTGCAGCGGGCCTATTGGCCCATACTGGGCAGTCCCGTTTACACCCAACCCCTATTGCTCATATGAGCATCCAACCTATGTTTGAAGCAATTCAGCGTATTCGAGTTAATGATGATATTTGGTAACTTGTTCCATTCATCCACTACTCTGTTTCCAAACCAGTGTTTACCTATTTCACGCCTAAATCTAAATTTGTCTAATTTAAAACCATTGTTATGAGTTCGCTCCTGGTTGGATAATTTGAGTACCTTTGTAATGTCCCTTTTGTTTAGCCCTGCCTTCCACTTATACACCTCTATCAGGTCGCCCCTCGCTCTACGTCTCTCAAGGGAGTGCAAATTAAGATGCTTTAACCTGTCTCTATACTCAAGGTTCCTAATGCCCGGGATTAGTCTTGTCATTCTCCTCTGAATTCTTTCCAAGGATTCTATATCCATTCTGTAATACGGTGACCAGAACTGAACTGCATAATCCAGGTGTGGTCTCACAAGAGCAAGATACAGTTTTAGGATGACCTCGCTAGTCTTGTAAGTAACACTCCTTTGTATGAACCCAAGTACTTTATTAGCCTTGTTACGAGCAAAAACACATTGTTTACTTGGCTTAAGGTTCCTACTTATCATTACTCCTAAATCTCTCTCGCAGTCGGATTTCTCTATGGCATCGTTGTTCATCTGGTATCTGGTTTCCCTGTTTACATTTCCTATACTGAGTACTTTACATTTGTCGATGTTGAATGTCATCTGCCATTTTTCAGACCATTCGAAAAATTTGTTTAGATCCTCCTGTAGTTTTGCCCAGTCCTCGTCAGATTTGATAACACGTCCTATTTTAGTATCATCAGCAAATTTACTTATGTTGCTGTCTATGCCGATATCTATGTCGTTTATGTATATAATAAACAATAATGGTCCAAGTACTGAGCCTTGGGGAACTCCACTTGTGACGTTGCTCCAATGGGACTTAGTGCCGTTAATGCTCACTCGCTGTTTTCTGTCCTGTAACCACGCCCTAATCCATTTAAGGATGCCACCTTTGATGCCGTGAGCTTCTACCTTTCTAATTAGTCTTTCGTGGGGGACTCTGTCGAAGTCTTTGCGAAAGTCGAGATATACCACATCATAATTGTGCCCCTCGTCCACTGATTCAAAAACTGATGAAAAGAATGTTAATAGATTAGTTAGGCAAGAACGTCCGCTTGTGAAGCCATGCTGGGAATCATTGATCAATCGGTGCTTCTCCAGGTGATTTCGAATAGAGTTTGAAATGATTGCTTCCAGTAATTTGCCTACTATTGATGTTAGACTGATTGGGCGGTAGTTAAAAGATAGTGATCTATCCCCCTTCTTGAAAATCGGTATTACATTCGCTATCCTCCAGGATTCTGGTACTACACCTGTTTTTAAGGACATGTTAAACAACTTTGCTAAGGGCATACTAAGCCTTCCCTTACATTCCTTTTAATACTCTGGCAAATATCTCATCGACCAGGTGACTTATTAGGCTTTAGTTTGTTCATTTGCTTACTAACATCAAGCATTGGTCACTACTATCTCACTTAATTTGTTTTCTTCACTATCTCTGAATAGAGTCGGTGCCTCGGGTATCATGTTTAAATTTTCGGAGGTGAAAACTGTTGAAAAATATTTATTCAAATTATTGCTCATTTCTCCGTCGTTATCAGTGAGCTCGCCGGAGTCTGACCGTATTGGTCCAATCTTTTCTCGTGTTATCTGATTCTAGATAAGAGTCTGCCAAGAACCATCCTCTCATAGGTTTTACACAGGCAGCTGGTTAGTGATATGGGACATAAGAACATAAGAATGGAGGAAACTGCAGCGGGCCTATTGGCCCATACTGGGCAGTCCCGTTTACACCCAACCCCTATTGCTCATATGAGCATCCAACCTATGTTTGAAGCTATCCAGCGTATTCGAGTTAATGATGATATTTGGTAACTTGTTCCATTCATCCACTACTCTGTTTCCAAACCAGTGTTTACCTATTTCACGCCTAAATCTAAATTTGTCTAATTTAAAACCATTGTTACGAGTTCGCTCCTGGTTGGATAATTTGAGTACCTTTGTAATGTCCCCTTTGTTTAGCCCTGTCTTCCACTTATACACCTCTATCAGGTCGCCCCTGGCTCTACGTCTCTCGAGGGAGTGCAAATTAAGATGCTTTAACCTGTCTCTATACTCAAGGTTCCTAATGCCCGGGATTAGTCTTGTCATTCTCCTCTGAATTCTTTCCAAGGATTCTATATCCATTCTGTAATACGGTGACCAGAACTGAACTGCGTAATCCAGGTGGTCTCACAAGAGCAAGATACAGTTTTAGGATGACCTCGCTAGTCTTGTAACTAACACTCCTTTGTAGCGAACCCAAGTACTTTATTAGCCTTGTTACGAGCAAAAACACATTGTTTACTTGGCTTAAGGTTCCTACTTATCATTACTCCTAAATCTCTCTCGCAGTCAGATTTCTCTATGGCATCGTTGTTCATCTGGTATCTGGTTTCGGTATTGGTACAACAATACTGCTGGTCCATGATGTGGGTAGTTGGCCCTCGGCATGACTCATATTGTACAATACCAACAATGGATTGCCTGGCACGCGGGTGGTGGGTGTGGTTGAGATAAAGTGGTGGTTGTAGTGTGGTGTGGTTCAGGTGGGGATTGGGTGATGGGGGCGGGGTAGGGTCGCGCGCGCACACACACACATACACACACACACACATACAGTCTGTCAGCGGGCAGGACAGCACCACCCGTCGTAGTCTCCTCCAACACTTCAAACATGTAAGTAACAAACTCCCTCTTCATTTCATGTGTCTCTTTCGTGTGTGTGTGTGTGTGTGTATATATATATATATATATATATATATATATATATATATATATATATATATATATGCTGATAACCACAAGGAAAGAAGAAAACACGAAGTTCCCAAGCGCTTTCGTGTAATTCACATCTTCAGGGGTGAGTACAGACTAGAGAGAGTAATACAAATCAAGGTGTATATATACAGAGGAGGGTGAGACCAGGTCCACAATGGTCAGGTATTAGGTAATGACCCAACTACTCTTTAAATAGCACACAACGGTTGGTGATCAGGTCAGATGGTCAAGTGACCCGGCCTTCTCACCTGATCACAAATCTTCTTAATTACAAAATTGTCCAGCTTGTACATGCCGTTACTCAAATTCATGTTGAATGCTTCGGTATGTTTAATAAGACTAGATTCTATGATGCTCCTACTATCAATTGAATTACATGGTAATATTGAGGAGGCATTATCCCAGTCAATGCAATGCTTGTTATCCCTCAAATGAACAAACAGAGCATTGGATTCCTGGCCTGTCCTAACACTGTATTTGTGTTGTTTAATTCTAGTTGCAAGATCTTTACCTGTCTGGCCTAAGTAAAACATATTACATTCCTTGCAAGGAACTTTATAAATGCAACCAATTCTGTGTTGGGGGAGTTCTTGATTAACATTTGTTTAACAGTGCATGAGTTTTTAAATGCCACATTGACGTTCCAGGTTTTTAGCTGTGCAGGAATGTGTGAGAAATTTTTGTGAAATGGTAATATTAAGATATTCTTATGGTCATGGGTGGGCTTGGGATCAGTTCTATAAAAAGTTTTCTTAGTAATGTTTAAGCATTTGTCTATGAAAGATCTAGGGTATTTAAGGTTTGAGCCAATATTATATATATATTTGTATTCCTCATCGATGAATTCCGGACTGCAAATTCTCAAGGCACGTAAAAACATTGTTGAAAATACTGACTGTTTGACTTTATTATGGTGGGCAGAATAATAATGAATGTATGAACACACATTAGTTGGTTTTCTATAAATACTGAACTTAAAAGTGTTACCTATTCTGTGTATCAGACAGTCTAGGAATGGCAATTTACAGTCATGCTCTAATTCCACAGTGAATTTGATCGAGGGGGCTAAGTTGTTAAGTTGTGGCAGGAAAGCTTTTAGGTCCTCATTACATGGCCAGAGACATAATACATCATCAACATATCTAAACCAGACTGCTGAGGGTGGTAAAATATTACTTAATAGTTGCTTTTCAAAGAATTCCATATATAGGTTGCTTAATACAGGTGAGAGTGGATTACCCATTGCCATACCATATTTTTGAGCATAATATTCCCCATTGAATTCGAATTTGCAATCCTTAATACATAGTTTGATGAGTTCGATGAAGTCGTCTTTCGAGACGGGCAGTGAAATGTTATCCAGGGAATCTATGAGGAACTCTAGTAAATCATCAACTGGGACCTTTGTAAAGAGTGACGTTACATCAAAGCTGACCAGTTTAAAATCATGATTATGTAACGTCAGCTTGGTGCTGGGAAGTGGCAGCGTGGTTACAAGCGTGATGTAGAGAGAGCTGGTTGGTGAGGATGCTCAGAGGAGGACAAGTTTGTGGGTCGCCATTCTCGCCGGCGGGAGCGAGGGCCGCCAGGCAGCAGCGTAGGAGGTGGTGTAGCTTGCTGCGGCTGTAGCTAGAAGAAGCGAGAGGTCACCATGAGGTCAGGTCTTTTATAGCGGAGGTAGACGTGGGTAGATAGTTGACCCCCGCTCCGTGGGCGGCGCTGGTTGACCTAGACCACGAGGCATACACTGTGGAATTCGCGGGGTCGGCTACTCAGCGACAAACAGCGTTTGTAGGGGCGAAATCTACTACAAGTTTAGTGACAGAGTTTAATACAGTAACATTAATTGTAATTATCTTAACACTTAACTTAACCTAACCTGACTGAACAATAAGGCATCTTAACCTAGCTTAACGAAACGTAAATTATCCGAACCTAACTAAACCTTACCAATATTAACCTAGCCTAACCTAACATAACATAACTAAACCTAACCTTGCCAAAATTAACTTCTAATTAAATCGAAAGTAAACTTAACTTAACAACCAAACCAAATTCAGGTAACCAAACTTAACCAAACCCAACGCATATAACCAATTCTAACCAAATCAAATCAACACGTATCTTTAGTGAACCCAACTCACACTCAGTATGAACCCTCCCCTCCTCCCAACAAGGTATTAATTACACTGGATGGTAGTGTCGATTACCCCCTCCCCCGTTGTGTATTTTAGTATATTATCAGGTGATTCAGGTGGCACATTCACGAGCCTCAAGGCCATGACAGTGACACAATAACTTATTAAAAGGAGGATATTGGTCTTTTTTTTTGTCTCTTAGTGAATATTAAGGTAAAGTAGTAACCTATACAAGCGCTGAGTCCACCATGAGCGATTATTATTGGTTTGATTTATGTGACGTCATTTCCTCTTGAGTGCTTTGATGAGCGATTATTGGGTAGGTTTACGTGACGTCATTTCCTCTTGAGTGCTTTGATGAGCGATTATTGGGTAGATTTAGAACATAAGAACATAAGAAAGTGGGATACTGCAGGAGGCCGACTGGCCCATACAGGGCAGATCCCTTTCACACCCATCCCAGCACTTCCATGTGCCTATCCAACTTCGTCTTGAAGCTCCCTAGCGTCCCCGATCCTACTACAGCACTCGGTAGCCTATTCCACATATCCACAACTCTATTACCAAACCAGTGCTTGCCTATATCCTTTCTGAATCGGAATTTATCTAATTTAAAGCCATTTGTTCTAGTTATTTCGTTATTACTGAGCTTCAGAACATCTTCCATTTTACCCTTGTTAATCCCACTTACCCACTTGAACACCTCTATCATATCTCCCCTAACTCTACGCCTCTCTAATGAATGCAAGCCTAAGCTTTTCAGTCTTTCTTCATATGGAAGGTTTCTAATATTATGGATCATTTTTGTCATTCTTCTTTGTACTCTCTCCAAAGAATCTATGTCCATTCTATAATAAGGACACCAGAATTGAACCGCATAATCCATGTGTGGCCTCACTAATGCTAGGTAAAGTTTCAAGATAACGTCAGCAGTTCTGTTACTCATACTCCTAGATATGAACCCAAGAATCCTGTTTGCCTTGTTGCGAACGCTAATACATTGTTTTCTAGGTTTCAAGTTGTTGCTAACAAATACACCTAGATCTTTTTCACAATCTGAGTTTTCTATTTCCGTGTTACCTAGTTTATACTTAACGTTTGTATTCGTCTTCCCTATCTGTAGTACCTTGCATTTATCAGTATTAAAATTCATTTGCCAGTCTACTGACCACTCATGTCAGGTATCTAGATCTCTTTGAAGGTGTTCAAAGTCATTTACTCTTGAGTGCTTTAATGGGCGATTATTGGTTAGATTTACATCACTTTCAGAGCCTATGGCCAAATCTATTCTACACTGACCTAAAAAATTAGATTCTATACTAGTCAAACTAACCAGCTCTACGTAGTCTATCCTTACCTACCAGATCTATCCTAATTTGCCAAAATATGAAATCTATCCATAAGTAACATAACATAATAAACGTTATTTTTTCCATTGTTGATTTGTCATTACAATTTCTTTTATATTATTGTTACTACTACTACTACTACTAATAATAATAATAATAACAATAATAATAATAATAATATAATAAGTATTAGTATTATCATTATTTTACTTGATTCCATTATAGCAGAGTACACAAGCTGGTCATAAGCCAAGAATCGTTCACTTTTTGATAAAAACACTAAATTTGGTGCTGTACTTAGGCCATACCTTTCCTTTCTTGGTAGTTACATGTACTGTATGTGTGAAACGAAATTCGTAATGATTCTACGTAAGGATTAAAGGTAACTTTTAACCCCAAATTTAACATGCATGACAGATTCCTTCATATTTGTATCACACACACACACAGAAACTTACTGAAAACCTCACAATCCTGTAGCGAGGCTAACATAGTCATCATTTAAAAATAAAACTCTGTTAGGAGATTAACGTTAGGTGCAAAACAACTCTCTTGAAGATAAGGCTGCCATCTCAGTGAAAACATAATGCTAGGTTTAAAAGTTTAAAATACAATCTTCAGAGTGATGCAATATGGCCGCAGGCAGTCTACAATGTCCTTAAAACACTAAAGACAGTCTAAAGTTGGCCTAAACCTGCTATCTTATCACATAACTGATGTGCAATCAGTAAAATCAATACGTTTCTGTGACGTTGAGGGTTCCAGGCTTCAAAATCACGTTTCACCACTGAGGCTCTGTAGCTAAAATGAATTGGTGTGACCTAAACTATACATCTACACAACATTCAGCGTTTTTATCACAATATGAACGATTTTTAGTTCGTGTATTCTACTATTATTACTCTTTACCATTATATTTAGTATCAGATATAATCATAATTATACATTCACAATACTATTACGATTATTATCAGTTATCTAAATTATGTCATCGCCATTTGTATTATCATTAGTGTTATCGCCGCTGGCTTTATCGTTGGTGCCAACAACCACGTGCCTCCCCCACCCCACACGCCGCCTGTTACCACACCAGATGTGGCGACTGGGTGGGGGGGTTGGTGTCTACCACCGGGAGTGTCATCACCACTGGCGTGAGCGCTGAGAGGGTGTCATGGATCTCATGACATAGATCGTCCTCTCGAGTGATGCCCACCACGCGACCTGTTACCTCGACAGATGTGGCAGCTGGGGGGGAGGGGGGGGGTTACCGCTGGGAGTGTCATCGCCACTGGCGTAAGTGCTGGCTTCGCTGGGAGTGTTTTCACCGCTGGCATTAGCACTAGCGTCAGTGCTGACGTTTTGCTGCCTTACCCGAACAAAGATTAGGGGGTGGGCGGTGTTTACGGAGAAGAGATCCTGACTCTGCTAATGTATGGTTTAAAAGGCGGCGTGGCCACCTGGACACTAGGACACTGCCCCCTCAAGTGATGCTGTGAGGATCAACACTCTGCTAGCAGTGGTGAACAACAACTCCCAATCCTGGCCGAGTTTTGTACTGGAACAATTTACACAGAACTATCTTCCCTTGGAACACCATACTGTTTCGCATTATAATGAGGCGTTTTAAGTGTATAAACTATAGAGAGAATATTTAGTAAGAGAGTAAAAGAGATGAAGAATTTGGTAGCGTGTCCGTGTTAGTTATTTACTCTGTCAATACACTTATCTTATCTTTTCATGTAGATCCTCAATGAAAACGTGGATAAGATAAATCTTGATAAAATCACACGGGAAAAGGGAAACAACGGAGTACCTTAGTTTTCGTCTTTATTCAAGACATCTTCAGAGGCAACTGGATTACATGGACAGAGAGAGGCTTAAATATACAGGGTGACCTTAAAAACATGAGGTCAGGTCATAATGATGTCATCCACTAATCCCCACACCAACACACATGTAGAGGAGCTTAAGAAAAGGGGGGTGACGTGACTAGTCAGGTCAGGTCACAAATAAGGGACCCACATAATAACTATCATACAACTATATCAAAGGTTTTCAAAGCATTTTTAACCTTGGGCCACTGACAAATAAATTTATGTAACATATTATCAGTTTTGAACTGACCATCACTAAGGTTTATTGATTTCAATTCCTTAATCAAACTAGCTTCAACCAGAAGTCTTTCTGTGACACAAGATGATTTAAATACTTCTAAGCTTTTTTCCCAAGCAATGGGGTGATTATTATTCCTAACATGAACGAACAAGGCACTGCTTTCAGATGCAGTTCTGATTTTATACTTATGTTGTTTGATTCTGAGCTGCAGTGTTTTTCCTGTCTGTCCTACATAATTACCATTACATTTGCTACATGGAATACAATAAACACTTCCATTTACATTCAAACTTGGGCTATTTCTTATTAACATATTGGTAATGGTTGAGTCATACTTGAAAACAACATTAATATTTAGTAGCTTGAGGGACCGAACTAACGGGACAAATTCATTACGATAGGGCAGAGTCAAAATATTCTTAAGTGTAGGAATTTGCCTGGTTTGAGAGGAATGAAAGGATTTTTTAGCCCTTTTAAAACAACGATCAACAAACACAGAAGGGTACCCGAGTTTCTGTGCAATGGAACGAATGTGTTTCAATTCATCGTCAATAAATTCAGAGTCACAAATACGCAGACATCTTAAGAACATAGCAGAAAAAACTGACATTTTGGTAGACTCCAGGTGATTCGATAAAAAGTGAATAAAACTGTCTACCTGTGTGGGCTTCCTGTATACCTTAAATTTGTAGTTTTGGCCATTTCTCATGATAAGCATATCAAGGAATGGAAGGGATCCATTTATTTATCTTTCAATTTTGAATGTGATACTTGGGACAATATCATTAAGCTTGTCTAAAAATTCCAATGGGTCACTGTTTCTAGGCCAAAGACAAAGAACATCATCTACATATCTATACCATTGAAAGAGAAATAAATGGATCATCGTTACTATTTCATCATTATTATTATTATCAACTTCATCATCATTCTTAACTTTATTATTATTAGTAGTAGTACCATCATCATTACCACGCTGAGGACACTCCCTGGGTAAAATTCCCATCTAAACACATTACAGGTTTTCAGGCGCCTGTTCCCAGGGGCCAGATTAAAAAATCTTCTCTACTTTTCATAACCTGACCTACTTGTTACATAGAGAGAAAGATAAGAAGCTAAATATATAGAAACTTAATGGATGTCACATCCACATCCATGGAACATCCGCATATGGATATGTTGGCTTGAGATCCTTATCATATTTTTATAATGCAAATATTTATATAATATATAAATATTTTATTACACACACACACACACACACACACACACACTATGAGTGACACACATACGAGTATATCAAGGATGACAACACCCGTGGCTCTCAATGTTACTGGGGCCAGATTTCAGCATCGATAATAATTTGTCTTCTCGTTCCCTTTACCTGAGTGTGGTGGGTACGAGAGGTGAGGGATCAACAGGATGAAAGTAGCAATATGTGCATCTTATCACTTACACAACTCACTCTCTACCATGTCTGAAAGCTTTTCCACTTTCTCTCTATAAAAGAAATTGTCTTTCACTGTACACGAGAAGGGAGTACATTGAGGGGTGTGCTGGGCCCGGTTCGCCCTGACCGTTTATTAAATGTTGATGTATGGATAGATAGGTAAATAGATAGGTTCCCAGGGCCAGAGGGCAGTGACTTTCCCTTCCATAAACTGACTTGTATGTTACAACACATAGTTAAACGAATACATAGATACAGAGGTCCCATTTTCTGACAAAAAATGTTGGATAAATAGACCTGTATTCAGTCATATTGGTTGGGTATCCAGTGCGAGTACAGCACGTCAACATTAGTAAACAGTACTGTTGTTAACGGCTCTGTAACGGTAAATGGTTAATCGATGTGACACTGGTGATACTGTAATATTGGTGACGATGTGACACAGAAGATGGTGTTACACTGGTGTTGGAGTGACACTGATGATGATGTGACACTGGAGATGGTGTGACACTGGTGACGGTGTGACACTGCAGATGGTGTGACTCTAGAGATGGTGTGACACTGGTACTGGTGTGAAACTAGTGATGGTGTGACACTGGTGATGGTGTGACACTGGTGATGGTGTGACACTGGAGATGGTGTGACACTGGTGGTGGTGTGATAAAAACATCCAGAACAAAGGACACTACCCGACCATTATCCATGTATCTGATTAAATCTTATCGTAGCAAAGCAACAATCCACATTAGCTCCGGACCTCTCTCTGGCCTATAGGTGGGCCTTCCCAGTGAGACGTGTACTGTATCTTTAGGACGTTAGAATACAGCTCACTCAGTGGGACATGCTCGACTCTATAACCCAATGATTCAGCATGGTTCTCTCTGAGCTTATACATTACTTTTTTTTTAATTTTCATATTATAATCTCCGAGTAAAACACTGGAGTACTGCAATAGCTTTCCCACGCCCACGAGATGTGTGTGTGTGTGTGTGTGTGAGTAGGTAGTGTAATGAGTGATTATCAGACCATAGCTTTCAGCCCAGAGAATTACAACACATATAACAGCGAGTACACTACAGGCCTCGTGGTACCCCAACATACCAAGTTGACACACCCTAGGTCAGGACCCAAGGGACCTGACCTCGTCTGACTTGAGTTAGTAGATGACTTGACCTACAACCACACCTGCCCAAGAAAAACCCGGGCATGACCACACACAGCTGTCCAGATCTAACCAGTTTAGTGTTAATTGGCAAAGGTCAAACGCCGGCTGTTTGGCCCCCATATAAAGGCCCTGCAGTTCTGCCCACGAGGTCATTCGTCATTGGATTCAAATTCTCAATACACTCTGGTTCGACTCATCTCTCTCCCGTTCGGGTCGTCAGTCTGTTCACTCACACAGAGTCACACTCGTCCTACCCCCTGGTCGGGAGGGAGACTTCCCGACCAGACCCCGGCGTCACCAGCTAAGCAGAGTCTCCCATAGGAGGCAGCCCAGCATGCACACGCTGGGCCCCCGTCAGGTGACACGTGAGTCATTGTCAGAGCTATCTCTAGAATGAGTTACCTACTGTGGGAAGTGTATTCATTTCATGCTTGTGTCCGAGAGTCAGTGTCGAGTAACGTAAATATAATGTGCTAGTAACCCCGATGTAATATTGATATTGCTGTGTCCATGTCATTGAGTGAATTAATAAATAGTTGTATCGAAGTGGTGTTTACAAGATGTCTTGTAAGAAGGTAATATATGTGTATTGACGTATAAGATAAAATTAGTGTAGTGACATTGTAAATAACTAACCGGCCACGCTACCAAACTTCCTCTCTTTACATTCCTCTTACTAATAAATATTCTCTCTATACTTTCTACACTTAAAATCTCTCATTACAGTAGAGGGCATAAATAAACAGATGAGTAAGTGCTAAGAACATATGGTAATCACCCGGTAACTATCACCACAGTCGACACTAAATGCTGGAGATGATGAAATATTTATATAAAAGACGAAGTAACAGGGAGGACATAAGAAGAGCTGGTCACTGATCCATAAATAATACAGGGAATACGTGTTGCACTTTAAGACGAGATTTTATTATCATATACTTCAAAATTTTTATTATGGAACATCTGGAGATTAGACACCCCAATATATTTCACCCTAACCTAACATAACATAACCTCCGTATTCACAAATGAAAACCTAGCACAGTTTCCAGAAGTTCATAAGGTATATAACGACAGTATAGAAAATATGTTGATGAATATCAATATTACTAGTAACGATGTGCTTAAAGTAATTAACAAACTGAAGCCTCATAAATCGCCTGGTCCAGACGAGGTATATGCTAGAATATTAAAAGAATGTAGAGATGAGTTGAGTAATCCATTAGCAGTTTTATTTAATAAGTCATTAGAATCGGGCCTAGTGCCAGAAGCTTGGAAACTTGCAAATGTAGTTCCGATTTTCAAAAAAGGTGATAAATCAATTGCATCAAATTACCGTCCCATTAGTCTCACGTCAATCATAGGCAAGTTGCTAGAGTCAATTATTGCTACAAAAATCAGAAGCCACCTTGAAACATTCAACTTAATTCATTCTTCTCAGCACGGGTTCACCCTGGGACGTTCTTGTCTCACAAATTTGCTTAGCTTTTTCTCAGAAGTATATGAAGCGGTAGATAATGATAAGTCATATGATATATTTTATTTAGATTTCAGTAAAGCATTCGATAGAGTCCCTCATGAGAGATTGATAAGGAAGGTAGAAGCACATGGAATAGGTGGATCATTATTAAAATGGATTTGGTCATGGTTAACCGGAAGGAAACAAAGAGTCAGCATAAATGGATTAAAGTCAGACTGGGGTGCGGTCAAAAGCGGAGTTCCCCAGGGATCTGTATTAGGCCCTCTGCTGTTTGTTATATTCATTAATGATCTTGATTTAGGCATAACTAGTAGGATTAGTAAATTTGCAGATGATACCAAAATGGGGAGAGTGATAAATTCAGACAGTGACTTTGAACACCTTCAAAGAGATCTAGATACCTTACATGAGTGGTCAGTAGACTGGCAAATGAATTTTAATACTGATAAATGCAAGGTACTACAGATAGGGAAGACGAATACAAACGTTAAGTATAAACTAGGTAACACGGAAATAGAAAACTCAGATTGTGAAAAAGATCTAGGTGTATTTGTTAGCAACGACTTGAAACCTAGAAAACAATGTATTAGCGTTCGCAACAAGGCAAACAGGATTCTTGGGTTCATATCTAGGAGTGTGAGTAACAGAACTGCTGACGTTATCTTGAAACTTTACCTAGCATTAGTGAGGCCACACATGGATTATGCGGTTCAATTCTGGTGTCCTTATTATAGAATGGACATAGATTCTTTGGAGAGAGTACAAAGAAGAATGACAAAAATGATCCATAATATTAGAAACCTTCCATATGAAGAAAGACTGAAAAGCTTAGGCTTGCATTCATTAGAGAGGCGTAGAGTTAGGGGAGATATGATAGAGGTGTTCAAGTGGGTAAGTGGGATTAACAAGGGTAAAATGGAAGATGTTCTGAAGCTCAGTAATAACGAAATAACTAGAACAAATGGCTTTAAATTAGATAAATTCCGATTCAGAAAGGATATAGGCAAGCACTGGTTTGGTAATAGAGTTGTGGATATGTGGAATAGGCTACCGAGTGCTATAGTAGGATCGGGGACGCTGGGGAGCTTCAAGACGAAGTTGGATAGGCACATGGAAGTGCTGGGATGGGTGTGAAAGGGATCTGCCCTGTATGGGCCAGTCGGCCTCCTGCAGTATCCCACTTTCTTATGTTCTTATGTTCTTACCTTACCTAACTCAACCCATATCACTTATATAACTGCCCAACTTATATTTGAAGCTTTCCTGTGATTTCGATTTAATGACGGTGTTTGTTAATTAGTTCCAATCATCTAATGTTTACCTACTTCCCGCCTAAATCTGAATTTATCAAATATAAAACCATTGCTGTATGTTTGCTCTTGATTTAAATTTTGATAGTTTAAGTACCTTAGTTATATCGCCTTTGTTCATCCCCATCTTCCTTTTATATATATATTAGTCATATCGCCCCTTACTCTACGTCTCCCAAGAGAATATAAATTCTGTCTTCTTAAATGTCTCAATACTCAAAACGCTCTAGTTGTCCGGGATTAACTTTGTCATCCTTCTCTGAATGCTTTCTCAGGGATCAATGTTCATTCTATAGTAGGCTATACGGTGACCGAACTGAATAGCGAGATATATATCAATGATAAAATCGATTCTGCTGTTACTAACGCTCCTAGATATAAACTCGAGTACTTTGTCAGCTTTATTTCGTAGACATAAGTGCATGGTTGTTTAGGTTTTAGGTCCTCATTTATCATTACCACCTCAATCTTTCTCACAGTCTATGTTGTTCAGCTGATAGTTTGTTTCCATGTGTTCGTTCCCTAGCCTAAGAAAAAATTTTTTTTTCCATAAATTGGCATCTTCCATTTTTTCGTCCATACCAAATGTTTATTTAGTTCTTCCTGTAATTAATCTGAGTCCTCACCGGATTTACTTATTCGCCCTATTTTTGTGTCGTCAGTAAATTTGCTTATGTTGCTGTCAACGCCTATATGTCGGCGTAATTAATGTTTATAAAATATAATAACGGTCCAAGTACTGAGCCTTGGGGTACGCTACACGTGACGTTAACCCAGTCGGATTTTATACCATCTATACTGACGAGTGTTGGCTACCAATTAACCACGCCTAAATCCAATTTTGAATTTCTCGTCCAATACCATGTGCCTCCATTTTCCTTAATAGTCTTTCATAAAGAACATTATCAAAGGTTGAGCTAAAGTCGAGGTATACCACATCACCGTCGTCCCTCGTCCACAGATTCGAAAACGCTTTAGTCTGTTAGTCTGGGTATCATGTCAGGCCACCCTCTGTATCTGTGGTGACTTCTGGTGGAGACATGTTAACTATACACCTAATCCTGGCCAAACACTGCCCCTCAAGGTACATACCCTGTAGTCTGTCTGCTCTACAAAATAAGGAGTTTCAATTAACTTTACACCTTGAGTGATTTCCCATGCTATTTCAAATCTTATCTCATTATGGCCGTTGTTACTACTGACATTAAAATTCGTATGACGATAAGATATTTTAGATGGTAAAGAAATATCAGACCAGAGCAGGAGAATGTTTGCAATAAATTTCTTCTTTCGCCCTCTTCCCTTATTCTGCGTCCTTCTCTTCCTCCCTATTTTCTTCATATAATTATTTTACCTTCCCTTCCTACCTCCTTCCTTCATACTTTCTCAATTTCCCTCCTCCCTTTTTCTCACTGCCCTCTGCACTATCTTCCCTCCTCTTTTTATTTCATAGACCCACCTTCCCTTCACCCTCTTCTTTGCATCCTACATTCTATTCCTCTCATTTTTTCATCATTATATTATCCTCTTACCCTTCTCTCCATCACGTCCTCCTTTCCGCCACCGCGTCCTGTGTTCTGTTCCTCTCATTTATTGCCCCCCTCTCTCACCCGCTTACGTAATTTTATCATATTCTCTCTTTCTCTCTCCTTTTCTCCCCCAGGCGAGGAATGAACAATATCCTGGTGCTGTTCATAGCAGTTTCGGCGACTGTCAGCGTCTTCAGTATCATCGATAACCTCAGGATGAAGCACACGAAGCAGGAATACCTGTTTGAGAGACAACAGATTCACCACCCCCAGCAGCCCCAGCAGCATCAGAAGGAGGACTATCAGCCTCAGCAGTACCAGGAGGATAGGCATGCCAAGCATCAGCAGCGATACGAACAGCGGCAGCGATACGAACAGCGGCAGCGATACGAACAGCGGCAGCAATTCGAACAACCTCAGCGACCACAACTGCCGCAGGACGACCAAGACCCAATTCTCCGTCTCCTGAAGGAGTTTCATAAGCTGGAAGGTACCTTACTTTCCTAAGCTGGACAGGACTATACTTTCCTAAGCTGCAAGGTACAGTACTTTCCTAAGCTGCAAGGTACAGTACTTTCCTAAGCTGCAAGGTACAGTACTTTCCTAAGCTGGAAGGTACAGTATTTTGACACTTGTGTTAGTGCCGTTTCCTGTGTGTCGAGGCGATGTTAACGACATAAAATATGAGACTCCAGAATTATCTTTTTCAAGGATTTTTTTTAGCGCAATATAGGAAAAATAGTTATTTTCTAAGAATACAAAATAACCCAAAGGCTACTAAGATTATTTCAGAAAAAATATAGGACTATAATAGATTTTTTCATGAATTTCCTGACAAAATGTAAAATTGTTTCAAGAAAATGTAGACAAATTAGAAAATTTTTAAAGGGGTATGAAAGGAAAATATAAGATATTTTCATAAGGAGAAAAAAAAAAGAATGATTTTAAGAATTAAAGGCGTTTGGGAAATTACAAGACTTTTTCTCACCTTTATTTTTTTAAGTCAAGGGTAGAAATTTTATTAATTAAATACATAAACGTCTTACAAAGCTCTTGAAAATTGTAATCAATTTTAAGCTGGGTTGTGGAGGCCGAGTGAATACAACGATCACCATCTCTCAAAAGGATCGCTGGTTTGATCCCGGTACCTAACTTTACAATTGAGGAAGCGACGTTGGTCGAGTGCAATGGCCATGCTGCTTCTTTGTGAACTGAAGGCTTAGTATATATATAGTGTTGTATCCACGCCGTCCCTAACGAGCAGTCATGACTATGGGACCCATTTTTACATTCAAGCTGGTGTGAATTGATCTAGATTTAGTTGATCTTTGTCAAATTGGCTAGGAAGGATGGACGAGAATGAGTTTGATTCAATTAGTTAAGAATTAATAATTGTTTGCTACACTTTACCAATGTTCGACCTAACAGTTACCACACCTGACCAAACACCTGCCCCTCCCTCCTTTCCCAGGTGGTGTGGAGCTGTTGGGGAAACTGTCACAGCAGGAGAAAGTGTTGGAGAAACTGTTACAGGTGGATAAAGTGCTGGAGAAACTGACATTGGAGAGACTGTCACATCAAGATAAAATGTTGGAGAGACAGTCACAGCAGACCACAACAAAGAAGGACCTGCCTACTATCTACGTAGTAACACCGACCTACAAGCGCCTCGAGCAGGTGATCCCCCACCGATAGCCTCTCCCTAACCGCCTACCTCCTACCTCCAGCCCCTCTTACCATTTCCTGGCATAGGTAACGGCTGAGAACAGTTCATTTATCAACTTGGGTTATCTCCCTGCCCCCTTCAACCATGGTGTAAGAGATAAAAGTGGACCACATAGGTATGACGGACCATTAGTATAGAATATATACAGTACAACACACTGTATAGATTTACTAAGTCTTCAGTATATAAGTCTCTGTGTCCGGCACTGAACTAAGACAGCTTTCACTTTCCCAACTGTAAAGTTAGGTACCCAATAACTGCTGGGTGGACCGGGAGTGTCCCGAGATTGAATAAGCAAACCTTAGGGCAAGAGGCGAGTGCTTTATCCATCCGGCTGCTGCACTCTACGCCCATTTCTCTTATGTGAATGGCTCGATTATTCTAGTGTTGTTATAATGGCACCACTACTGCACTAAGACTATACTGACAGTAAAACGATCCTTTATACCAGCTAGTGGCCAAAGAAATTATGCAAATATTTGGGAATCCTGAACCAGCAATCGAAATCAGTTTCGGAAACCTTTCAGAATAAAGTGTCACTGCGGGAACAGATTCATATACAATATTCCCGTGTTGCGGCAGCAGAGTCAGGTAACTTACATTAATTTCTGCGTTGTGTCTACTATAAAAGTGATACATTAAGAGAAAAAATAAATAGCCCTATACCTATAACTTACCTATCCTAATCATACCAATATAAAGTGCAGGTACAATAGTTTCCAGCCGAGCCTTAACCTAACGAACTTAAGCTTTGTTAACCCAGTCATTCTACAGTAAAGTATAGGTGTAATTTATTCCCAGGTGTAACAGTATATTTAATCTAGAAATAAATAGTATCATAGTAATATATTGTGTAACATAATAACTTAAGTATAAAGTAAAGTTACAGTAACCCTCAGTTCTTATTCTATCATAAAAAGTGGTATTTTAACATACTAACATAATTAATACAGATTTAGGAATAAAATATGTGCATTATGACAATACCATAAGGGAGCCGAGTTAACCCAAAAATAAATACTGTAGTTACGTTCTGTAAACAATGACGTGGTCAACAGATCCCGGAGTTGACGAGGCTGGCCCAGACGCTGATGAACGTGCCCAACATCCACTGGATCGTCGCCGAGGACACCAACACTACCAACACCCGGGTAGTCGAGTACCTCAAGTACACCGGCCTCCCCTACACCTACCTCCTTAGTAAGTACCTTCACTTACACCTAATTCCTTAACCTTTTTAGTGTACAATTAGGGTTTACTCTCTGAACGCAAAAACAGCTCAAAAACTAAGTTTATGAATCTTACCATATTTTTTTAGCATAGAGCTAGTAAAAAGGTAATTTTAAGAACGAATCGCGACGTCAAATCATTTTTTTTTCTGTAAGGAGTGTTAAACAGAAGATCGCATTTACATTAACTTTGTCTGAAAATTTGTTTTTGCATGAGTTGTGCTGGAATAAATACATAATTAATCCTTGCTTTCATCGGAAATAGATTTTACTTTTAAATTACAGAAAAAAATACATAGGTACATTACCTTCATCTAATAAAAAAAAGTCTGGTGCTGCATTGAAAAAAACATGAAATTTAAATTCATTTAAAACACACTTCACAGTGATGAAGAGAAAGAAATACCTGTACATATACTGATCAGTATATACATGTATAGTACTTCACCTGCACCTGAAAAAATGCATATGTTTTGTACCTCACCTGAAAAACAATAAATACACTAGCTCCATAAACCGCATTGTTAGTGTTACTAAAATTTGATTCAACCTGGATATTGTAAGCTAACCTCGGAGTACCGTCCTCATATTTGAGGGTTGGCGACCACAGTCCTCCATTCTGAATGTTCTCGGGCTGTTTTTATCTTTCATCTAAAGTTTTGTATCACTCTTGGGACCTAGTTTTTAATTTCATTCATCCATCCAAGTCTCTCTCTGCCTTCCCCTGGCCCTGTTAACCTCGCCTTAAAGCTAACATTAAAAACTCAAAGAAAAAGCAAGGTTCAGGAATAAAAAAAAAATTACTGTTTAAAATTAAGAATAATAATGCTAGGTTTATTAATTTAATTTGTTTTATAATTCAAAGTCATGTTAAATATTACATCTATGGGTTTTCAATCCCTGGAACTATTTATAACTAGACATGCATATGTCAACACAACATCCTATTATAATGATATATTACATCTGTAAAACTGACTCAATGAGTACTGACCGTGTACTGATCTGAACTTGTAAAAACTTAAACCAGTGTTAGATACAAGCATTTATTAAACCCGTTAAATCAACTTTTGTAAAAACTTATTTTTTTAGACGGCCGCCATGATAAAAAGAAACCATTAAGGACTAGTCTATTATTCCCTCCAGCATATGTCAGGTACCAATGACTTTCTACCCTGAACATTTCTGATTATCTTTTATTTTTTTAATTCTGTAAAAATCACTGATAAATTTACAATATTGTTAAAAAATCCAGGACTGTAATGAATAATAATAATGCTAATTACTTAGCCCATTCCTAGGCTACCAAAGGCCTTCAGAACAGAAATAAAATAAGGAACTCAGTCACACCGGGAAGTTTCAAATATTTGGCTTGAGAGATAAATATGAGACAATGCTCAGGGTGTAAATATAAACTGCCTCACATGGCCTACTAAGGTTCTTACTGTATAGTGTCCTTTATTATTATGTTCATCTACACCTGTCTCTTCAGAGTGTGTGTGTGTGTGTGTGTGTTTTCAATAATTTTTTTTTTTAGGAATTATATCAAGCGTTCTAAAAATTATTCACAAAATCTCTAATACCCATCCCTACGTCCACACTTCACCAGCACCCATGCCGCAGAAGTACAACGACCCCAAATACAAAGGCAAAGGCAAACCCAAGGGCGTCGCCAACAGGAATGCTGCCATTGACTGGATCCGCAACCACGCTACCGAGGGCGTCATGTACTTGGCTGACGACGACAACACTTACGACATCCGCATCTTTGAGGAAGTAGGCTCGGCGGGTTTGTTTTCATGCTGATGTTCACTTGGTATTTGTAATGTTGATGTTCGTTTGTTTGTTGTAGTGTTGATGTTATTTTATTTGTTGTGGTGTTGATGCTCACTTGTTTGTTGTGATGCTGATGATCCCTTGTTTGTTATTGTGCTAATGCTCTTTTGTTTGCTGTGGCGTTGATGTTCGTTTATTTTTTGTTGTGCTGATGCTCACTTGTTTGTTGTGACACTGATGCTCACTTGTTTGTTTCGGTACTGATGCTCACTTGTTTGTTTCGGTACTGATGCTCACTTGTTTGTTTCGGTACTGATGCTCATTTGTTAAGGGATGAAAATGCTCACACGAGATCTTTTCTGTTGCCAATTAATTATCACTATTTCTTCTTCAGACATAACTTCCCTTCTGTTGACAGTAATCGATCATACATAATGCAAATATACATAAAGGTTGTACGTATAAACAATATGAATCATAACTGACATAAATTGTAATATAATCACTATTTAGATGTCTAATGATTGGCGCAAATATGTACTTTTTTTTACTGAATGCGTTAATGACCATAACTATTGTTCGTGACCTTAACTTGACCCTGAAGTGACCTTTACTAACCCACATTACCTGATCTCTATATTGCGTTACATGACCTTGAAAGCAAAATTGGCCTGACTTTTATACACCTTGACGTGGATTTTATTTGTACATCATGACCGGCCCTAGATTTTAGACTGAGACCTGACTATTTTTTTACACCACCCGACAAACCAACTTTTACATCACCCAACTTTTACAACACCCTACAAGCCAACTTTTACACCATCCGAGAAGCCAACTTTTACATCACCCAACTTTTACACCACCCGACAAGCCAACCTTTACACCGCACGACCTATTTCTCATTTGGTTTCTCCCGGCAGATGCGGTACACGAAGAAGGTATCCATGTTTCCAGTGGGCCTCGTGACTCAGGCGGGACTCTCCACGCCCGTACTGAAGGAGGGAGAATATTACGCCTGGTATGACGGGTGGATTGGTGGCCGCAAGTTCCCTGTCGACATGGCCGGGTTTGCTGTGTCCGTCCCCTTCCTCCTGACGGTGAGTGGCGATGGCGGTGAGTGTCGATGGCGGTGAAAGACGATGACGGTGAGTGACTGACATTTGGTCTCTTCCTCCTGGCAACGAGTGACTGAAAGTTGCCTTCAGACCTCTACACTCCCTCACTAAAGCCTCACCTCTACCTCACTAAGACCCCTTCTTATCCCACGCTAAGACCTCTACACTCCCTCACTAAAACCTCAACTCTCCCTCACTAAGACCCCTTCTTATCCCACGCTAAGACCTCTACACTCCCTCACTAAAACCTCAACTCTCCCTCACTAAGACCCCTTCTTATCCCACGCTAAGACCTCTACACTCCCTCACTAAAACCTCAACTCTCCCTCACTAATTCATCACCTCTCCCTCACTGACCTTCTCCCTCATTAATATCATCCCTTTCCTTCACTGAGTCCTTCCCTCTTGACACAGGTACTCAACACCCATATCTCCACATGTTATATGTATATACCACTACTGTATATCACTATACCACACAGGTACCGGAAGCTATGATGCCCTACACCGCGGGGTATGAGGAAACTGGCTTTCTCTCCAGCCTCAAGATCAAGCCGGAAGAGATGGAGTTTAAAGCCGATAACTGCACTAAGGTAAGTTCCTCTCCTGGGTCAAGATTCGTAAGATTATATCAACTCTAATATTTCTATTATTCCCTTCCCTTCCTTTCCCTTCCCTTCCCTTCCCTTCCCTTCCCTTCCCTTCCTCTCCCCTCCCGCCTCCAAATGGTGCGCTGTCTTGATATGATTTCGACGCCATTTTGAATGTTTATTACCTGACCTTTCCCCCTTCCACTAGTTGTAAGATTCGTTCCATTAGTTATAAGACTCGTTCCATTAGTTATAAGACCCCTTCCATTAGTTATAAGACTGCAAGCTATACTGACCCTCTTCCACCTCCTCCTTTTCCCTCACTCCAGCTACACTGACTCTCACTCCAGCTACTGATCCTCCTCCTCCTCCCTCACATCAGCTGCACTGACCCTCCTCCTCTTCCCTCACATCAGCTACACTGACCCTCCTCCTCTTCCCTCGCTATAGCTACATGTATACTGCTCCCCTCTTCCTCCTCTTCCTCACATCAGCTACACTGACCCTCCTCCTCTTCCCTCCTATAGCTACATGTATACTGCTCCCCCCCCTCTTCCTCCCTCCTCTTCCCTCACATTAGCTATCCTGTGCCTCCTTCTCCTCCTCCCTCACGAGACACAAGCATATGAATGACTAAATGTGTCTGTGTGTGTGTGTGTGTAATGTTACAGATCTACGTGTGGCACACGAAGACCCACAAGAACTCCCCCTCCAGCAGGAATATCCTCAACAAGCTGTATGATGGCACTAACCTACGACTCCTACAGAAGCTCATGACCCTCAAGGAAGAACCAACCACCAAACGTCCTCCTACAACAACACGCGCCCCCCGACCTCCCCCAAAGTCCTAAGGGTATTGTTATCGCTGTGTGTGTGTGTGTGTGTGTGTGTGTGTGTGTGTGTGTAAGAATCAACTTAGTAGTCCATTGGTGATTCTGCTTCCTGTCACTATAATCATGCTTTGTACCAGACTCCTAGATGGTTACTGAAGACATACTAATATTACCGTCCAATTAGTTTAACATCAATTGCTGGGATTTTTCCGGAAGCAATAATAACAAATTCGTTTCATAATCACCTTGAGAACCATATATTGATAATTAACTCTGAACGGGCTTAATAGAGGGCGCCTATGTCCATCATTCTTTTCAGGCGTTTTAGTGAAGATTATGTTTACAATATTTGAATCAGAAAGAATAATGATTAATTATTTAGAATAAATAATTCACGATAATGACAGAATGGAGGTAAACAACGAAAAGAAAAAAGAAAAAATATAGGTGTTATTTTTCGGTAGTGAAGCGGTGGACAATTTTACTACTATGATGTTACCTTCACACAGTCCCCTTATCAACGATGCCGACGTTCGATCTGTCTACACTATAGTAACATTGATCAATTCCTGTAGTCTTTGTTCTCCTATTTTCTTTCCTCATTCTTCTTGATGACTGGTTACATGCCTTTTTTTCCGTGAACGACTTCGGTAAAGTAATTGTTTTATAACTTTTTTAGTAGCAACTTATTACACAGAGGCCACTTGTTTTGTTAGTTCACTCACAGTACAGTTTATGGTAGCGAGTTTGTCACTTAAGAGAGCGTTTAACTTTATTTAGCTGCAGTACCCGCCAGCAGAACGTGTTAATTAACCCAGTAAGCCACTCACACAGTGTTCTGTCTCAATGAAATGTCTACTCAGAATGTGTTTAATGGCAGTGTGTTGGCAACTCAAAAAGATTTATACGCTAGCCAGCTGAGAGCATTTTATGCAAGTTAACAAACCACTGTGTGTGTTTTATACAAGTCAACAGGCCACTCTTCGAGCGTATTTTGCAAAGTCAACAAGCCACTGAGAGAGCATGATATGCTAGTTAACTGAGCCACTCTGAGAGCATTTTATACTCTTTAACTGGGTGTTCCTGCCAATACTCGTACTTATATATAAGGAAGTTCACCTCTTTGGCTGAGTTAGGTAGCCCAGTCCACGCCTTGCCTCACCAGGCTAACCATGTTTTTCGCACGAGGGATGTTTTTTCCAGTGAAACGCAACCTAACCTAATGCCAATTACTTGTTATCATTTGCCCAATGTTCCAATCAAAATATTGTAGTAATTATGCTCTCTCTCTCTCTCTCTCTCTCTCTCTCTCTCTCTCTCTCTCTCTCTCTCTCTCTCTCTCTCTCTCTCTCTCTCTCTCTCTCTCTCTCTCTCTCTCTCTCTCTCTCTCTCTCTCTCTCTGTCTCAGATGTATTCAAATTAGGATCCTTTGCATTTTCATTGTTTGTTACAGCTAGAGAGAGAGAGGAGATATTCATCCAATGTACTGTAAATAAAAATTAATGTTAACTGTTGATTTACATGTTAAATTAATCAAGTGTTAATAAACAACAATTGAAGCCTTTTCACTGTACAATAGTGAGGTGGAAGGCGAGCGAGAACCACCAAACACAACTGCATATACTGATTAACAAAGTACCAAATAAAAAAAATAATACACAAATTTTATATACATTTAATGTCCCAAACTTAAAAAATAAATAAAAGTTACTTAAAAATTAAAAGAATTCATTACAAAAAAATACACCAGAAGAATTAAATGATCCGTAACGCAGATATGAATTTAAGATACTTAGCGACGAATGACAACAATAATAAGTGTAAGTCAGCGCCACAAGTGTCTACGATGGACGACGTACGGCACACAGGAGGAAATCACGACCGACGTATGACCCAAACGACGACAGAACGACACAACGATGACAGGACGACTGACATACGACACATAATAATCACAACTGACGTGCGACATACATGATGACATATAACTACCGCCTACGACCGAATTTGGACGAATCACGACCGACAACATGAGATGGACGAATCACGACCGACAACATGAGATGGACGACCTAGAGAAAACAACTCCACGATTACGAACGAGAGGAGGAAGACGTCGAAGGATTGTGTGTGTGTGTGTGTGTGTGTGTGTGTGTGTGTGTGTGTGTGTGTGTGTGTTATAATTATGTGATTTAGTTTCACTTTCTCTTTTACGCTTTTAAATGTGTCCAATGACACACACACACACACACACACACACACACACGCACGCACGCGCACACGCACGCACGCACGCACACACACACACACACACACACACACACACACACACACACACACACACACACGCGCGCGCGCACACGCATCATAACAGGTACAAGCGGCATATACACAGAAAATAAGGCTCTAATCTCTTATAACGACCTCTATTTTTTCCGCTTCAGTCCTGCCTCTACGTGGCTGTAGTCCCGGCGATAAGTTTCCACCGAGTCAAAAAAGTATTCAGATTGAGTGTCTTTCAGTAATTCCTAAGTACAAAAGTTATCTGGGCGTTGACACATCTGAATATATCACAACAACAACAACAACAAACACCATCTACACCATCTTTTATTCTCAGGTTAAGTAACTTTGATAGATTGATCGAGGTGATGAAAGAATGTCAATGACCTTGCAACTGATTACTAGCTGATAGGTGGATGGACAGGTAGCTTGAATCCAATGCTTAGAAGTGTCAGTTTGAGTTGAGAGTTTGATGGATCGAGTTGTTGAAAATATGTCGATGATCATGCTCTCGAATTAAAAGGTTGATAGAAAGATGGACAAAAACAGATAGATCGTGTTGTTATAGTACCTGTGTTAGTAATGTTGAAGGCGAGTTGACAGACAAACAGATAGATGGAGTTAGTACAAGTGTGTCAGTAATCATGAGTCATTGAGCGTCGGCAACATGACACACGGCCTTCATAAACAACAAAGATGGCGGGGGCGAGGCGAGGCTATATAAAGAGAGGTCAGGAGGTAGGGAGACTCAGTTGACCAGCGTGAGTTAGACGAAGATGGTGGCGCCGCTAATCCTGGGCGTTGTAGCGTCTCTCCTAGCAAACTCCGCCACCGCCCAAGACATAAACAGTAAGTTCTCATCTTGTCTTTATGAGAATCGTGGTAAAGATAAGACTATTATTCTATAAGATGTGCTAAACTGTTTCGTAAGTGAGGACAACAAGCAATAATGTTTAGTTCGGAACCTTGAAGTGACAGAATGACTGGCACTGACACCCCCCCCGCCTCCACTCCCCAACCCTCCCTTCACTAGTCACATACAGTATAGTTCAAGGTCTTGATAATGACACAAGTGACTGAGTCTATGGCGATCTAAATCAATTCTCAGACAATTCTGGGACTTAATATAACAAAATTTAATGAATTTGTGACGCCTCTTCTCCCAACTGTTCATGTATAATAGGTCAGGGACTCAGTGTGACAGAGTGACCGATATTGTGACAAGATATACCCTTGACCACCAGACAGTGTCGAGGTCAAGGCACTCAACGAACATGTGATTTTCTATTTCTTCAGTGACGCCCACCCTAACACTACCTGGGGGCCTAGGGGGGGGGGGTTAGGTTACAGAAGGGTGTTTAATCTTAAGGTGACATAAGCTATGGGTTAATCTTGAGGTGTTCCGGTGAATGGCCTCCTGGCTTACATAATGATAAACTCTTAAACCTCTGTTTGTACACATTAGAGGCACAGGAACATAAACTGATACGTGATCCTCCATATTATTAATATGTTTTGATCCACAAGAAGAAAAATATTAGGTAGAACAAGAAAACATTCATACAGGGGAAACAAGAAAACATTTATATGATAGAGAACGAGAAAACATTGGTAAAGGAGGCGGATAAACAGACGTCATATAGAGTGCGAAAGTTAGAGACAAGAAATGATGGAGAGAACAATGATGCAAGAAAAGTGTTGAAAAGAAAACATAAAGGCATGACACTTCCTCACATCATTATCATCTCTAACAACACTTCACTATCATTCGTCTTGGACAGGGAGTCGGGTTTTGTTCACAAGAAAACAATAACACTAGCTTGACCTTTCTGCATATATTGTGCTACGAGTTGGGTGCTCAGGTTTTCTTCGCGAAATTACAATAACACAATCTTGACTTCTCCTCATACGTGTCACCTTTGTCGCGTGCGCGCTCTTCTCAAGTACTGATAATACACCTCTAGGATCTGTGACGACGACTACTGCAATCGTTTTATCAGACAACTCAACTTGCTATGTGATTTCTACTTCTTCTTGTTGACCATATTTTCTTACAGCCACTGTCATCCGTTTCTTTCTATAGTTGTCAGCCTCCACTATCATCCGTTTCTTCCTATGACTGTCAGCCTCCACTATCATCCGTTTCTTCCCATAGCTGTCAACCTACACTATCATATTCTCCTACAGTATAGCTGTCAGTCTACACTATCATGTTTCTTCTTATAGCTGTCAGCATTCACTATCATCCGTTTCTTCCTTAACTAACCTAATCTTAACTTACCTTACTAACCTAAACTAACCTTACCTCACCTAACTTAATTGATCTACTTACCTCAATAAACATAACCTTACCACACCTAACTTAACCAAATTTAACCTTAACTCACCCTAACTTAACTTTACTTCACCTTACCTAACCTAACCCGACCATTACGATAGGGGCTGAATCCTATGGTGCTCTAGTCTTAATGGACACCAATCATTGTGGACCTCCAGTATATCCTAATAGTTACATTGAGATGGGGTGCAGGTGTAAGGCTGTGGTCTAACACACAACTGGCGACTGTATTCCCTTAATGGACTCACTTAACCTGTGGCGTGTCTGGTTAATGTGTGGCTTTGTGGTCCCTGTATACTGTAGAGGATCTGTCCCTTTGTAGTCCCTTTATATATAGTCAGTGTCCAGGATACACCTTAGCTTATGTCGAGGTTATAACTTACTACTGCGCTTTAACAACTGGACCTTTAACCACGTAATCTTTAGGTCAGTACATACACCAACCATCAATAAATCAAAATTACCAGAGATTCATCTTTCTGGTTACAGTAGTACAGTGAGCTACCGGACTGGCATCCTCGGGTGTACAGTACTGTAGTCAGATACTGTCCACCTCACTCCGTTCTTTTCCTAAACACAATCACTTAGATCACATCCTTCTGTGTTAGATGCCAGTTTCTATATACTCAGTGTCTTCATCTATTTCTACAACAGCGGGAAATTAGGTCCTTCTATAAACATGACACTATTATTACAGCGTTGTGACTCAATAAGGATGCCAAATATTCAGGTTTATCAACATACAGTACGTACGATCAAGGATATTCCCTCTTGTTTAACTTAGCCCCTTCCCAGTCATTTTCTACACACGTCATCCACCCCTCACACAGATTACTCTCTCTTGATTCATCCCACACTGAGGGTAGGTGGGGGGTGAGGGGGGAGGAGAGATTGAAGCTAATAGATAAAATGGTAGATAGATGTCTAGAAAACTTCAAGAGAACAGTGACATAAATTACTTACTCACGATGTGACTGACATAGTCTTTTTTGCGCGTGAGGAATTGTTATAAGGGTGGCAAAACGCACACAATGATCAGCTCTTGTTCAGTCTTGTTGAATAATGAGACATGTTGTTGAAGAGCGCCTATATATAAAAATAAACCCACAGTCTACCCTATTATTGCGTCACATCCCTTTAAAACATAGTTTGGGACTTTGATATTGAACTTACAAGTGCGTTAAGTATTGCAATTGTGTAATAATTAAGGCTCATATTGGGTTAAGTACCCCTCATGGCCGACTAGGAGGCATTTATTGCACCACACCAGAGAGGAGAGGAGGTTTATCCTGACACGAGTGTGATTTCTCCTAGAAAATACTTTAATTTACTTACATTTTAGTTATAGTGATTAAGGCTCCAATACTGACTGCAAATGCAGTTCAATAAGATGCTACCGAGTGGGCAGACACAAGTATTGCTGGCAAAACCTTAGTCTATTTGTAAGTTCTTCAGGGACACTTCTGAATACACACACACACAATAGAGATATGCCTCCTGAAGGAACATTAAGACTAACAAGTAAACTACATTCAAACCAGACTTGTTTGGCATAAGTTTGGACCAGATGAACATACATACTGTAGTTAGTAGATGTGTAATAAGAGGTGATAAATACCATTAGTTCATAGTAGACGGGAAGAAGCGAGAGGACAGGAAATGCCATAAACGTGGAGTACAAGCCGTGAAAGCTGGGAATAACGATGAAGCTGGACTAAATTAAGTCAGCACGCAGGAGGCTGACCCAGACGGGGGGTGGGGGGGAGGGGGGTGTGAAGCCTCGGGGTGTTAGGTCCTCGCCACCACCCTACAGTACTGTGTCTTGTTAGGGTTGAATTGAAACAGTTTATTTAGCCAGAAAAACACAGATACAGAGTGGATAATACTAACAATATTAACATGGCCAAGCCAGTTGAGAACCTCAGCTCTCCTGTAGGCATCTGACATATACTGTACTTTCATCTCAAGGAAGTATTGTGTAACATTTAGTATCATCTGGAATAGTACACATAGCATGGTGGTAATAAGAACATCTCAGAATGTTACCACGGTTATCACTTCAATATTTATTTATTTTATTTATTTATTTATTTTATTATTTTTTTTTATAATATAAGCATTATACATAATTTACAGTGGAATTGAAAAACATAAGTATAATGGGGAAGCAGTACAAGATGGGTTGTACAGTATTAAGGTTGGACAGGAGGACAGAGCTGTCAGGATTATGTCTAGTTGGCAAATATATTTATTGCAATGGAAATTTCTTATCTATTTACATGATAATTTCCGATAAAACGGTTTTGATGGTACAATAAAAACAAGTATATATAGTAGGTATAGTGTAAATAATAATAATAATTAACGGTTTATTGAAAAAGTTCTGCAGCCCGAAGGCTGCAAATATACATTGGACATAAATGACTTATTACATACATTGGTGGTTTAACAAAAGCCTTCATTAGAGAAAGGTAAAGGAACATACAGTGAACATACAGATTAATGTAGGTGTTGAACAGCAAACTCGTAGTGTATAGTAACTCCCTCCCAGATGGTGTTAGGAGGAACTCACGTGGTGTAGTAGTTCCCTCAGATGGTGTTATGAGGGACCTGGCGTGGTGTAGTAATTCCCTCACAGATGGTGTTATGAGGGGCCTCACGTGGTGTAGTAATTCCTTCACAGATGGTGTTATGCGGGGCCTCACGTGGTGTAGTAATTCCTTCACAGATGGTGTTATGAGGGGCCTCATGTGGTGTAGTAACTCCTTCACATATGGTGTTATGAGGGGCCTGACGTGGTGTAGTAATTCCCTCACAGATGGTGTTATATGAGTGAGGTGTGGTCCCAGGCCTTCCTATCGTAGACGGATTAACACATCGCTGGTTGTTGGGTCTCACGGGCCGTTATCACTGGGTACCTGGGACCTCACTGTGTGAAGGTTAACTTGGGTGCGACTGTTACTGTTGAGTTGTTCTCACTGACTTAAGCACTGTTCACCCTGTTCACCTCTGTTTAACACTGGTTCCGTTCCTTTCCTAAATGAAATTGTAACTTCTGGCGAGAACTTGTTGATATTCCGGTGGGGAGGAGGGTTCAGGGGAGGGGGTTGGTATGGGCCAACTTAACAGTTGACCTGGCTGCTCCGAGAGGAGCGCCAGGTACGTCTTGACCCTTCGGTGGTCAAGGATGTGTGTGTGTGTGTGTGTAGATGTTATTATTGTTCTTATTTCTACACCTAATGTACATCAGTGACTCCTCCATGGGTGTATTACTTTCTGCGCGGAGAAGTACATTCTTGTTTCAGTTCTACTTGATGACTCAGTAAGCTTGAAATCGCGACAGCTTGAAAAGAATGATAGGGTTTATGTTTACCATCTCGTTGAAACTTTTAAGCGTCTCTGTGGTGTATCATGTCGGGTTGTGTTTGAAAAGCTGACAGTCCCATAATATTTAGCCAACCTGTACCTGGATTGAAAGCGATTTCTTCTATGGATGATTTTACTCACCCTGTGTTCTACTTTTTTGTTCTAAGGAAAAATTAACCCTAGTGACAGGTGGACAGACGCACTGACAAACAGACGCACAAACGATCAGGGAAATACGAGGGAGCTAACTATTAGCGCAGCATGAAGCAGATGATTTATATAAGGCATCACAGCAGAGACTCATAAGGATTAAATATTGACTAATTTACTCACATTACTTGAAACTGTGACAGACTCAGGACCAGGGATTTCCAGTTAATATATTACTTATTGGTTTCTCTGATGCATTCGAGATAGATCCATATATAAGACTATTAAAAATTCACCTTTGCAGCACCACGGGTGAAATACTGCAATGGCTTAAAAAAAACTCTGGTTAAAAGATGGGAATCAAAGAGTTGTTCTAATTAGAGTAAAATCAACCAGGTCGAGAGCAAAGTACCTCAAGGAGTCGTCTTAGGTCCTATTGTACTTACGATCAACGAAAATGACGAAAACATCTCGAGAAACATCATCAAATATGCGGACGATATAAACAATTCTTCAGAAAGATTGAAAACCAAGAAGACATTATATCAATACCAATTGGTGAGCTTAAACTGTCCAAATGGTCGAACAACTGACAAATAACATTCCATAGTGTAAAGTGTAAGGCTTCTTGTGAGTTAGTTTATGGTAGAGTCTATGAGATAAACACCCAATTTTCACCAGCTAGCTAATAACCATGTACGTGATGGTCTAGTCAGGGCACTCACTTAATTCTAACCGGGTAAATTGTCTCTACTTAAGGGAGTGTGGGAGTAGCTTAGTTCCTGGTGGCGGGGACCGAGGGGTTAGGGAAAGGGGGGGAAGGAGTAGGGAGGGGTTGACGAAAGTAGAGGAGGAGGGGAGAAGGGACCACTTCTTTCATGAGAGCCGAGCCGAGCCAATCCTATCATGACAGACTATCCCATCATGACAACCCATTCCATCATGACAGACTATCCCATCATGACAACCCATCCCGTCATGACAGCCCATTCCTTCACGAGAGCCCATCCCATCATGACAGCCCATTCCTTCATGAGAGCCCATCCCATCATGACAGCCCATTCCTTCATGAGAGCCCATCCCATCATGACAGCCCATCCCATCGTGACAGCCCATCGCATCATGACAGCCAATCCCATCATGACAGCCCATCCCATCATTCCTTCATGAGAGCCCATCCCATCGACAGCCCATCCCATCGCATCAGCCCATCCCATCATGACAGCCCATTCTTCATGAGAGCCATCATGACAGCCCATTCCTTCATGACCCATTCCCATCATGAGCCCAGGATCCAGCCCATCCCATCGTGACAACCCATCGCATCATGCAGCCAATCCCATCATGACAGCCCATCCCATGACAGCCCATCATGACAGCCCATTCCTTCATGAGAGCCCATCCCATCATGACAGCCCATCCCATCGTGACAGCCCATCGCATCATGACAGCCAATCCCATCATGACAGCCCATCCCATCATGACAGCCCATTCCTTCATGAGAGCCCATCCCATCATGACAGCCCATCCCATCGCATCATGACAGCCCATCCCATCATGACAGCCCTCCCTTAAATCAATGCAGCTGTTAGTGTATACTGTATGAGGAAATCTCCCGATGGTCCGATAAGATTTGTGATTTCTGGCGGATTTTCGTCAAAATTTGCAACTATTTGAAGAAAAAAACACGTTCATGTGTCAGTGGTCAGATAGTAATACACTTTACTCTCTTTTTATTCCAGATGAGGATGGCTTTTCACCCTGGATGCAAGCTCCCTCACAAGCCTGGGGTGACAGAAGCCAAGAAGGTGGCGACCACATCCCCATTTCGGAAATATTGGCGAACTGGCTGGAGCAGAACCCAGGCGCCTTAACGAACAACCACGATTTGGATGAGTTAATTGAGAAGATGAGTTCCGGTGAGGCGGAGGAGTACCTCACCAGGGTCCTCAAAAATGTTGTTCGTGGCCTGAAGGACGTCGTGGCGTCTGGGGACACTGAGGATGACAGTCATGAAGCAAATTATAGCGAAGAAGACCTTGAGATGGATGGGAATCTTGACAGTGAGTTGGATGAGGATCTTGACAGTGAGTTGGATGAGGATCTTGACAGTGAGTTGGATGAGGATCTTGATAACACAGAGCTAGACGAAGATCTGGTGAAGCAACTAGTTGGAGACCTTGACTTCGGCATTGATTGCAATGGTGATGAATGTGAAGAGGAGCCAGTCGCTGAAGCTGCCACGTATTCTGACAGTGAGGAAGATGAAGTCTTGATTAGACGCAAGAGATCTCCGGGAGTTACGAGAAGAAGAAGCAGCAGCTCCAGAAGATCAAGTAGTAGTAGCAGCAGTAGTTCTAGATACGGATCAAGTAGCAGTAGCAGTGGTTCTAGATACGGATCAAGTGGTAGTAGCAGTGGTACTAGTTACGGATCAAGTGGTAGTAGCAGTGGTACTAGATACGGATCAAGTGGTAGTCGCAGTGGTTCATCCAGCAGCAGCAGCAGCACCAACAGGGTTACTTCAGGCAGTGCTGGCGCTGGGACCACCGGTGGTAGTTCAAGTGGAACAGTATATCCATCAGCCCCTAGACCAGGTACAGGGTACCCAACTGGCACCCAACCAGTTGGTGGATATCCCACTGGTACAAAACCCGCTGGTGGCTATCCTACAGGTACACAGCCCGTCCCAGGATATCCCACTGGTACAAGACCTGTTGGTGGTTATCCCACAGGTACACAGCCCGTCCCAGGATATCCCACTGGTACAAGACCTGTTGGTGGTTATCCCACAGGTACACAGCCCGTCCCAGGATATCCCACAGGTACAAGACCCGCTGGTGGCTATCCTACAGGTACACAGCCCGTCCCAGGATATCCCACTGGTACAAGACCTGTTGGTGGCTATCCCACAGGTACACAGCCAGTTCCAGGATACCCATCTGGCACTCAACCTTTCGGAAGCTACCCTTCTGGAAATCAACCTTACGGTGGATACCCCGCGGTCAGCCATGGCGGTTATTCTCATTTCAGCCAGCCTCGCGCTACTTACCCTTCTGCCTATCAACCGTATAGCGGGTACCCGACAGCAACTCGACCAGGCTCCCCAATGATGGGGATGGCTGCTGCTGGAGGCTTTGGCGGATACCCAGTAGGAGGATATCCTAAGCCACTTAAAAATAAGAACAAGAAAGATAAGGTGAAGGCGGCCATTGGTGCAGCAGTTACGGGCATAATTGCTCACAAGGCCATGAAGAAAAGCAAGTTCCTCTCCCCGTCGCACCTGCCAGGGTATGGTCACGGGAGCTTCGGGACCAAGCTGGCTGCTGGTGGCCTTGCGGGAATGGCAGTTGGGAAGATCGGGAAGAAAATATTGGGTGCCTACGTTAAGATACAGATAGCTAAATACGCTCTCAAGTTCGGCGCAGCAGCAGCGAAGGCATATTTCCAATACAAGCTCGGCCTCGATCTGGACGAGTACAAGATCGGGAAGTTCGTGCACCGGTATCATCAGCAGCGGGTGAGGGGCGACACTCGCTGGCGTTATTACCGTCATCACAACCGCATGAATGACAACAATGAGACTGCTCAAGATAACATCACGCTAGGTAAAGTGGCGCCAGTGTCTTCATCCCTATCCCTATGTATAGCTGCGGCCAAAATTACCTCGACCTTTGGCAATATGTAGGTCACATGTTTGAGCAAGTGATACTGTTTATCTTTATGATTAATAGCAGACTAAAAACATGAAAAATATCATTATATAATACAGAGAAATGCTGAGTGAATAAATGACCCTCAAGTAGATGCCAGATATTGCCACTAGTGTCTAGGAATTTGTCCTCCACTACTCAAGGTCAGGAGAGAGAGAGAGAGAGAGAGACGTTTGGTATTCTATGGCACCATGAATTTTGCGACGTCACACACACACATAAACACACAAGGGAGGTCGTGGCAGTGAAGCAAGTGGTTACCATGCGTTTTGCAGCCACTAACAGGAGCTACACCAAGGCTGACCGTGACCCTTTCATTATTCCTTTAAAAAACGAATTAAATAGTGTATAATATAAACTTGGCAATGTTTACATCGTAAGTTGCTATTTTTTAATACGCGTCTCAACAGTTGTGAGATTAGGGGAATGTCATCTTGTCTCGTCTTTTGTTTAAACAGTTGATTACATAGGGATCACTATTTCTAATTGTTATTGTTAGTAATAGATCGTAGTAGTAGTCGTAGTAATAGTAAAATAATAATAGTAGTAGTAATAGTAGTAGAAATATTTATTAATACAGAAATAATAATAATAGTAATATAACCTTAAATTTCAGACACACAATCACATGAGTTACGCGATGTTGTTTTGTTTTAGGTGACGCTGTTCCCTTCACGGCGACTACTGTGTAAATAATGTTTCTTTTGTTTTTATGTGGTCTTGATTTCGGACGATATCTCTGAAACGCCTTGAAAAGATGAGCCACGAAAAAAAATAAGACCTTAGTGCTACATTACTATATATTTATACAACCCAATAATCTACAGGCAGGAGACGATATACCACTATGGGAGGCGTTAGGTCAACACGAACTCTTAACATCCCCGCCATAATAAAACACACTAACGGAATAGATAAAAAAAAAATTACTTGTCAGTTAGAAAAATATTTACCATCACCTATCCTAATTAACCTGAGCTTTATGTATAACAGTTCGCGCGCACACACACACACACACACACACACACACACACACACTATTAAACTGAAGGGTGTCCAAGTAAAATAAGGACTCAAAAGTTATATATTACGTCACTTAGTCATCCAAATCACCTACACTTATTGACTTGGTTAGGTTAGGTTAGGTTAGATTATGAGACTGTAATAGGATAGGTTAGGTTAGGTTACGAGACTGTAATAGCCGTCTCTGAGTCGTAACATGAGTATTATAACAATTTACTCGTTTTTTTTTTGCTCAGTTCATGACGTAATGTTCCTGGATGATTAAACAAGATTGGAATGTTCCAATTTGATCTTCTCGAGAGGGTCTTACTTGTGTGTGTGTGTGTGTGTGTGTGTGTGTGTGTGTGTGTGTTCGTGTATGAGTAAGCGTATGAGTGTGTGTGTCTGCTACCGGGTTCGTTTCTTGGGGTGAGACCTTCAACTAACTTCTTTCAAAACAACTTAGTGTTATGATTCAGTTGGGCGGCAATAGTTACTGTCATTAATACTACTATCACGTATTGCAAGACGGTCATAACCTTCAAGACATACTCAGCCTGGACGACTCAGCCTTCCTGCTTGTTGCTGTGTTGACGTGAGTAGTTACTTGTACCGCGGTGTAAGGAGAGCGACCTCGTCCCAGTAACAGATTGACCGGGATGAACAAGACGCTGCCCACAGAGTCATAACCGTCAATTATTCCCTGTTGGTGGTGGTCTGAAGGCTTACATGTGGGTACTGTGTGCGTTTTGTTCCTCTCTGTCCTCTCTCTCAGTTGACCCTCCTTCCTCTATATCTTGTCCTCTGTGTGTGTGTGTGTGTGTGTGTGTGTGTGTGTGTGTGTATCCCTGGTTCAGCCACACCTCCACCATCCATCCAGCTTAACGGTAGTATCTTCTCTAATGTTACCTACTTTCAGTATCTCGGCTTCCACCTGTCCACCACCGCGGACATCGATGAAGAGTTTCAATATCGGATCAATTGTGTATCTCGAGCCTTTGGCAGATTCAATACCCGTGTCCTCATTCGTAGGGAGCTGAAATTATCTACAAAGTTGTACGTATATCGAGCAGTGGTCCTTCCCACCCTGCTATATGGCAGCGAGACATGGATCACATACAGGAGGCACCTCAAGGCACTTAAAAGCTTTCACCAACGTAGTCTACGTTCCATCTTCCGAGTTCGCTGGGAAGACAAGAGAACAAAGGCTAGTATTCACCCTGACTCAACTGTAGGAGCATCGAGGCTACCATTACCCATGAGCAACTTCGTTGGACTGGCCATGTTACCCGCATGGACGACAGTAGACTGTCAAAGCAGCTACTTTACGGTCACCTAACGAATAGTAAACGTAACGCTGGCGGGCAACTGAAAAGGTATAAGGATAGTCTTAAAACAAACCTGAACAACTGCCAAATCGATCCCCCTCACCTGGGGGAGGATTACTCCACACCGTAACGCTTGGAGGAGCACCACACGAGGTGTCAATACTTTCGAGGTAGACCGACTGCATATCGAGGCAGACAAGTGCCAACGCCGAAAAGACGCTGCCGCCGCCCCGTGCAACATCTGTGGACGACACTGCCGGTCCCGTATCGGCCTCTCTAGTCACCTCAGAGCTCACTAATAAAGGTGACATCCCTAATAACTCATATCAATGTCTCGTAGCTGGATAATCGTCATACCCGATTCCGGGTGACAGCAAAGTAATAGTAGTAGTTCGTCACTATCCATATAATGTAGTACTACAAGCGTAGACAGCATCATAAGTAAATTTGCTGACGGCACTAAAATAGGGTGTGTAATTAAATCTGACGAGGACTCCGCAAAACTACAGGAAGACCTAAACAAATTTTTCGCATGGTCTGAAAAATGGTAGATGAAACTTAAAGTGGACAATTGTAAAGTATTTAGTCTAGGAGATGTAACCTGAGAAATCAGATATCAGATGAACAACGTTTTTATAGAGAAATCCGACTGTGAGAAAGATTTAAGAGTAATGATACGCAGGAATCTTAAACCAAGACAACAATGTGTAGTTGCTCGAAACAAGGTTAACAAAGTACTTGGGTTCATACAAAGGAGTGTTAGTTACAAGAATAGCGAGGTTATCCTAAAAATATATCTTGCGCTTGTGAGACCTCACTTGGATTACACGATTCAGTTCTGATCACCTTACTACAGAATGGATATAGAATCCCTAGAAAGCATTCAGAGGAGAATGACAAGAGTAATCCCGGGCATTAGGAACCGTGAGTACATAGACAGGGGCGATATGATCGAGGTGAATAAATGAAAGTCAGGGTTAAACAAAGGTGATATAACAAAGGTACTTAACTATCCAACCAGGAGCGAATTCATGGCAATGGTTTTAAATTAGACAAATTTAGATTTAGGCGCGAGATAGGAAAACATTGGTTTGGAAATAGATTAGTGGATGAGTGGAACAAGTTACCGAACATCATCATTAACTCGAATACGCTGGATAGCTTCAAATATAGGCTGGACGGATATATGAGCGATATGGGTTGGGTGTAAACAGGGCTGCCTAGTATGGGCCAATGGGCCCGCTGCATCTTCCTCCATGTTTATGTTCTTATATGCTTAGTACTTGAGGCAGGAAGATAAAGCTCTTAAATAAAATCTACATAATTTAACATGTTTACATTTCCACTCGTTAACCTGTGGGTTTTTTAGTTCTTGATCTTCATAATATTGTCTGTATTTTTCCGCCTTTCTCAGACCGCCCAGTAGTTATAAATACGAACACTTTCCCTCCAGAGCAGCAGTGAATTAACCCAGTCTCTAGCCACTGTCACGTTGCTGGAGACAAAACACACGGAATAAAAGTACCGCTCCAGTGTACTTGATACTGTCCTTAGTTCTCTTTGGTGTTTGCTGAAAATCACTCAATAAGATCTTACATACCCGTACACCCATTGGTTATGTAACGGACTTGCTGTATATAGAGCTAGGAACTAACATAGCCATAGAATTGACCGTAATTTGACCACCTCACTAACTGAAAGGGCGATCAGAAGGTTGCGCAACTCTTGACATACCGAAGATCTCCGTCACAATATTTAATCTAATAAACCAAGGAAGACAAGTGTCTAAAAAACACAACTTCCTGATAAATGTAAAGTATGGGCATAGTAAGTGGCTGTTTTGAAACATATCAAGAGTTTCTATCCCGCACGTCTCTCTCCGTGATGAAGATGGAGTCCTTAGGCGAGCCGACTACTTATGCAATATGAGAGTTATGGACTTAAGACGACACACTTAAACTTACTGTGATGTTATAGTGGTTATGAGAGAGCAGCTGACATGCCATGACATCACCGCGGATATTGCGACCGCGCTTTACTGATCTAATTTAGGTAATTTCATCTTCTAAAGTCTAAACGGATGGGAAAAATGCCGATGGAAGAAGACTCGCTGAAGACCAACAAAAGTATGACTACGCACACCCATTCACCTCGGAGAGAGATCTGACCTTCACTTCTCCTTGGTTTATCTATCCCTTTCATGCCACCATTTACATCATCACAACACCACACCAACTATTCCTTATCTCTCCACGTTGTTTCTCTATTCCTCTGGCTTTATCCACCCCTCCCTCACGTCTACCATTCACAAAACACTTCAGCAACACGACCACTTGACCACAACAACATATGACGCTGTTACACCAATGATCACTGGTAACAGCCTCCCAACACTCCCTGGCCTGAGGTCCACAAACACTTACTCTGCTAATATGCTTCCCTTGATCGATATCCAAGGGATGTATCTAGTTCAGGGAGTCTTAGTGTTAAATCTAATGCCTTGTTTGACAGTTTTTGTCCTACAGCTTAACACAGCCAGTTAATTATATATATATATATATATATATATATATATATATATATATATATATATATATATATATATATATATATATATATATATATATATATATTTATTTATTTATTTATCTTTTTTTTTTTACCCCCTCGGCCTAGGTGGGGACACGTGTAAGTCTGTCTGTATATTTACGTGTGTGTTTCTCTGTACCGTCATCTGTGTGCGTGTGTGTGTTTGTATCGTCAACTCCCCCCACGACAATTGACGAAACTTGGTACAAATGACGCATAGTGTGTGGATGGGTGATGTGCGTGTGTAGTGATGACGCCACTCTAACCAACTGTGGGGGATGGTCGGTACTTTTGTGGTCTAATACAACTCACCCACAAGACTCTTATTTACTCCACACACACTGTTGTATTACGCCTTTTGTCACAATATCTCATCCTTAATAACGAAACTAGTGATACTGGCGGGACTGTGACGCACTTAACAATCTGTGACGTCAACGAATGGGATTGTCCTGAATCACTCAACGTAATTTTATCCCATTTCAAGAATTTTGGGTAATGAGGCGTTGTGTGTGTGTGTGTGTGTGTGTGTGTGTGTGTGTGTGTGTGTGTGTGTGTGTGTGTGTGTCCGGGGGAGAGAGTAGAGCGAGGCTGGAGAAAGGAAGACAAGGAGCAGAGAGGAGGATGGAAAGAGGAGGTGGGCGGGAAGAGGAAGGTAGAGGTGAGGGATGGGAAGGAGGAGAGAGGAAGGAAAGGGGAGGGAGGTGGAGAGTTAGAGTGAAAAAAGAGAAGGGGGCGAAAGGGTAATGAACCGAGAGGGGAGGAAGGGAGAAGAGGGGACGGAAGGGGGAGAAAAATGGGAGTGGGAAAGGGGGAAAGGGGAAGAAATCTGGGGAAAGAAGGAACAGGGTAAAGGAGTGATGTAGGGAAGAGAGGGGGATACGATGAGGGGAGGTGGAGAAGGGGTGAGGTGAGGGGAGGAAAGGAAGGGGTGAGGTAAGGTGATAGGGGAGAGATGAAGGGTTCAGGGTAAAAGATGCCTTGAAGAAGAGAGAGAGAGAGAGAGAGAGAGAGAGGATTAATGGGGGAAGGGAGTAGAGTAGAGTAGAGAGTGAGGAGGAGACGAGGAGAAAATATAGAGGGTGAAGGGAGGATGGCAGAGTGAGGAGAGAGGGTGATGGCAGATGGTAGGATGATGGAAATGGTTGGGTGAGGCGAGGTGTGAGGGAAGGTAGAAGGGTCAGGGGAGATGGTAGGGTAAGGGAGAGGGTTAGGTAGCGTGAGGGTGAGGTAAGGTAGGGTGAGAGACAGGGGGGGTGGATATGGCAGTGTGAGGGTAGGGAGGGAGCAGCATTAAGTGTTGTTGTTGGGTGAAACACACATATGTCACAGTTGGTAGGATGTGTCATGGTCGGCTAGCCTCTGTTTTAGGCAATTTAAGCTGTGGGGTATTGTTTGTGTGTGTGTGTGTGTGTGTGTGTGTGTGTGTGTGTGTGTGTACATTTTGTATTTGACTAGATACTTGCCTATCCAGGCTCCACACCTACTACACCTGCATTGCCTCAGGCTCCACCTACTACATGCATTGCCTCAGGCCCCACCTACCTGCATTGTATCATGCCCCACACCTACTACACCTGCATTGCCTCAGGCCCCACACCTACTACACCTGCATTGCCTCAGGCCCCACACCTACTACGTCTGCATTGTATCATGCCCCACACCTACTACACCTGCATTAGATCATGCCCCACACCTACTACACCTGCATTGCCTCATGCCCCACACCTACTACACCTGCATTGCCTCAGGCCCCACACCTACTACACCTGCTCTGTCATTTCAGGTGAGTTCTGCCGACGGCCGTGTGTGAAGGACGACCACCGCATCTGTCAGTTCAACTTCGACATTCACCTGTACCAGACCATGTCCAGGTGAGCTCTCCCTCTCTCTTCCCTCATCTCCTTAGGTCGATTACTTTTATAGTTTTGTCTGTCTGTCTGTCTGTCTGTCTGTCTGTCTCTTTTTTGTCCATGTGTTTGTCTAGTAGCACTAGATGGGTTTTTTACTAGTACAAAAATAAAGGCAAAGGAAAGTTTGGTTAAATTTTAGTTAACAAATACTCTAAGGTACTTGGTCGATATCTCATGATTGTAGTTATTATTATCATTATTATTATTATTGTTGTTGTTGTTGTTGTTTCTCTTTCGATGTGTCGTAACATCCACTGTCAACCTTACCCAATTTAATCCCACCTCACCCTAACCCTCCCTAAGCTATGACCCACCTCACGCTAACTCAACGGTACTTATATTCCAGGGCGTGTTATGACTGTCCTAGGAACTCCACTGACTGTGAGCGACCAGAATGCGTAGCGGCCGACGGTGTCCGCAGGATGGTAGTGGCCGCCAACAAGGCCATCCCAGGTCCTCCTATAGAGGTCAGTCCTCACCCCTGTACTGTACATTATTTACGAAGACTTGGTCAGTCCACCTCTTATTAGTTCAGTCAACCAGCAATACCTTAGATGATGACCGTGTAAAAATTTCCCACTAAAATTTATTTGAGGTATTCGACAGGTTCACAGTCCTGTATATATCTCAAATTTAAACAAACATTCGTCAAAAGAGACTCACGGAAAGCTGTATGTTAGGACGCCCGTTGGCAACTTCTTCAGTTACACTCATACATGAGAGGGAGATGCCCACTGAGAATTAAAACTGTCACTTTAAGAGGTTATATCAAGAGATCACTGTTGTTGTAACTTGTTGTATGTATGAGTGTAGAGGAGACGTTTACGGTGTGTCTACAGTGCTAAAATCAATGTCATACCAACTGTGAACCCTTGACCTGTACAAAAGAAAAATATATTCACAGAGAATCACAGGACTTGTGATTCTTATAATATACAAATAACCACAAAGAAACAAAAACAAGATTAGATGAAAGCACCTTCGTGAACGTCCACATAAGTGAAGCTGCCAGAGGAAGGTCTTCATCCCAGCCATACGTTTATATAGTCCTGAATTCACGCATCCAGGAATTAAAATACAGGAAGGTAATTGCTTATGCTTCTGTAAAATTCTCTTGTTAATTCATGTGGATGTGTGTAGTAGATCTCGTGTAAACAATGCAGAAAAGTCTACATTGTAACGAACAAGGACTTGGTTACTATAAAAACAACATAAATACAGCATCAGTACAGGACAGGTATGTGATGCTCTATTTGTTCATACGAGAGAATCTGATAATCGTATTGACAGGAATAAAGTTTGTAAATTAGTTTCGTGTAAATCAAATATTGATGGAGAAATTATTGAATTCCGTATTAGTGTGAGGAATACTGCTGGTAGAAGTCAACCTTAGTTTAGGTTTATATAAATCAATTAAATCTTTTCACTGTTGAAAAACTGTTAGTAGCCTTAAGACTGTCGGTATAGCACCATAACCCTGCCTGACCGTGTGTGACCATCGAAAAACTGTCACTTGTATGTGACCCTCCCGACACCTCAGTCTACATCTCCCTCTTGATAAATTACTCTACACATGTTGTCTCAACGGCACCCTCCTACTATACAAGGGCATTTTTGAATGGTAAAAACTAAATACTGTTGACCTCAAAATATCTCCTAATATCAAATGCGCCTCAAAATGCCCATAATATTGGTCATTTGAAAAAAAATAATTCTGGGTGGACCAACAAAAAAGCTGGGTGGGCTCGCTGTGCTTGCCATGGTCCCCCACCCAAAACCTCTTGGACCCCTACTTTTGATACTCCTGGATCCGCCCCTGCTGTACTGTACTGTACTGTACTACATCAACATGTGAATTGGAAAGCGCTTGGGCAGTTTTTTTTCCTGCTTTCCAGTGGTTATTTAATTAATATATATACAAAAACACATTAGCTTTTGTATATATATATATATATATATATATATACTATATATATATATATATATATATATATATATATATATATATATATATATATATATATATATATATATATATATATATATATATATATATATATATATATATATATATATATATATATATATATACTATAAACGTTTTCTCTTCACATGTTTACACACAAGTTCCAAAAACAGTATCGTGGCAACACTTGAACCCTTCACTTGACCCTTTAATGAGGATGCTGGTAATGCTGCTGGGTATTAACACAAGTGGTGTGAGGGGAAGTTACGCTCCTGACGGTGTCTTATTGCCGCAGGTGTGTGTGGGGGACAAGGTGTTGGTGGACGTGATGAACAACCTGCCGTCGACAGCGATGACGTTACACTGGCACGGCCTCACCATGGGGGCGTCATTTTCAATGCCCACCGCCCGTTCTACACCCTACATGGACGGTACCCCGGGCGTCACACAGTGCCCCATATCCCCGGGCTCTGGCTTCAGATACGCCTTCTTCGCCTCCAACCCCGGCACTCACTTCTGGCACGCACAGACTGGTAAGTACTGGTAAGACTGGTGACACAAAGAGTAGTAACTCTCCTATGTAGGAAATATTTCGTTGTTTATCTCCACTTCTCCCGGTAAGATACTAATTGGAATGTTTGTGTTGTCCCTTACCATAAACGTTGGTTCCTAGTGCACTGTTAACTCACAGTTTACAACATATATTCCCCTCAGGTTAACAGTTGTAGAAATAAGTGTTTCGCAAATTTTCACGCTGGGCTGCTGTCAATCTTTCACTTAAGTATTTTGCATAATCTCTCTTCTGGTTAATGATTAAACACACATTTATACCTCTTAGTTGTTATCGTAAATTGGTGCGGACAATTAATATGTAGGTGTGTATGTATATTTGTGTAGGTTGTGTACTACGTCACAAATACCACCCTCCCCCCCGCCCCCAGGTCTGGAGCGTGGTGACGGGCTGTTTGGTCCCTTGATCGTCCACCAGCCCACCGAAGTTGACCCCAACCAGTTCCTGGCTGAACATCTCCTGATGGTAAGTGTCATCTCACCTTCGGCTGTGTCCCCGTCAACCAACGTCGCCAGTCATGTATTATGATATGAGGTACACAATAATATTGGATCACCTGAAGATTAGACACCCCAGCTAGGATAGGATGGTTCATTTTCAGGTGAAATTAGTCGGATGTCTAATTTTCAGGTGATCTAATATATATTTATAAACGTATATGAAGTTCACTGTAACGAAGAATGTCAGAGTCAAAGAGGAAAAACCAATGAGGGAGGAGGAGGAGAGACTAAGAATGGTAAGAAGGCACCAAGCGTGGGTAATATCGCCGTTGAAATATTAATGATAATATAATGATACACTAGGTAGCATGAGTGTACAGACTGTGTACGGCAGAGGGAGGGGCGCCAAAGGAATGACAACAGAGAGCATGGATATAAAGGATGGGAAAAAAAGATTGTTGAAAGGGGTGTATGATTCAGAGGTGTGGGTAAGATGGCGAAAAGAAGACCAAGAAGATGGAAGGACGGAATAAACAACGCACTATCCCAAGTGAGTGAGGAAGCAGCAGCAACAGAGTGTGTGTGTGTGTGTGTGTGTGTGTGTGTGTGTGTGTATGTGTGTGTGTAGCGTCCTATGTTTTTTCTTTGAATGATGTGCAGCTGCTGGGTGATGCTGGCTAATGTGAATCAAGACAATTAACCAGATTTGGAGCCTTGTTATGGAAGAAAAAATCCTCAGCCAAACATATATTTTACGGCAGTGACAATGGTGTGATGACAACTACTGATCTAAAAATTTCGTATCTGTATTTGTTCACGTCTTCAGCCATTTTGCTTTAACTGGAAAAAGTTTGAAGAGGCAGAAATACATCATATACAGGTAGCTATATATATATAAGAAGATAAGAACACTCAAACATTACCTCAGTTTCATAGTGGCACACATGCTTAGGTTCCAAGTTATAACTTCAGGAAAGCGGGTGCTGGGAGCGGCCGCCGGAAGGGTGACAACTTGACAAAAGCGGCTTGGCCTGCCATCCTCCCTGGGAATAAGGAAACAAAGACACCCTGAAAAATAATTCTTTACATTTTGAGAGAGAAACACTTATATTCACCTACTCTGAAGGCATTATGATCTAAAATAAATAAATAACCCTGTCACTTATATGTTTACACCGGTCAAGGGGTTCTTACGTTTGTCCTTTACAGTGACAATATCCTGCTGAGAACATCTGTTTTATTCATTTTTTTTTTCATTTGGTGGATGTGGGTCTTGTTCCTGAGGCATCATTTAGACACGAGAAGAAAAAAATACCAATTGATTTTTCATGTCAAAATCCAATCAATGCTGACTAGTTTAGGGCCAGGCAAAGATTTATACGTTCGTTTCTAAGCACCGGTGATTGTATAAAAGTACAATACTATAATGCTTCACAACAGGAGCATCACAATAAGAGGGGCAACACAAAAGAGGCCTTACAACAGGGACAACACAAAAAGGGGGCTCTATAACAGGGGCACCACAAAAGGGGCTCTATAACAGGGGCACCACAAAAGGGGCTCTATAACAGGGGCACCACAAAAGGGGCTCTATAACAGGGGCACCACAAAAGGGGCTCTATAACAGGGGCACCACAAAAGGGGCTCTATAACAGGGACACCAAAAAGGGCTCTATAACAGGGGCACCACAAAAGGGGCTCTATAACAGGGGCACCACAAAAGGGGCTCTATAACAGGGGCACCATAAAAGGGGCTCTATAACAGGGGCACCACAAAAGGGGCTCTATAACAGGGGCACCACAAAAGGGGCTCTATAACAGGGGCACCACAAAAGGGGCTCTATAACAGGAGCACAACAATAGGGGCAACACAACAGAAGCAACAGAGATCGCGTGAATGCTTGAATTATAACAACATTGACCTCACTTGTTGATGTGTGAGGTCTCCCACAAATGAGGACAATGTTGTCATTATAGTACCGTACAAGCATTCACGCGATCTTCACTGAAATCTGTAAGGCAGTGTATGTACATTATTTTTTATTTGGACACCATGTACAGTATATACACCGCACCATCACTGACCACATCACTGTATCACCACTAACCACACAACGCCTCCGTGGTTACAGGTCAACGACTGGTACCACAAGTCGACACAGGTGCAGTACGCCAACAGGTACAGCGGCGCCGGGATAGTCAAGCCTGACGCCATCCTTATCAACGGCAAGGGACCGCAGCAGGTGAGGCTCTGAATGACTCTTTGTTTGGTTATCACTGAGGCTTAAGTGAGAGGTAATGAGGCTCTGAGACGTAGATTGGTTATCACTGAGGCTTAAGTGAGAGGTAATGAGGCTCTGAGACGTAGATTGGTTATCAGTGAAGCTTTATGAGATTCAAGATCGATGAGGTACAAGAAAGGGTAGACTCAGCGGGACTTAAGTTACTGAGGCTCTCAGTAGGTGAATCAATTGTCAATAGGTGAGTCTCCCTGACGTATTGACACCTCTTACGTAGGACCTAGTTATTGTCTCTCACTGAGGAGATTGTCTCCCAGTTCCACTAAGGTCTTATCATCACCCACAGCATGAAGAGGACGCTGCCACTCCCAGGGTACCGTACGCCAGGTTCCTCGTAGAGAACGGTACGTCTCTCTTTCTGTCCGTCTCTCTCATCTTCATCCCCCAATGTTCCCCCGTTCCTTCCTTTCTTCAACCAATAATACCCCTATTTCACTCTCCCGTCCGACCGTCTGTGAACGTTCATCTACCCAACGGGATCTTTAAACAAATAAAAATGTCTCAAATAACGAGACGAAGGCAGACAAAACTGTGTCCCTTTCCGGCTATTTCAAGTATCACCCGGCAGAGTTTATGAAGTTTCTTGAAAATATAAAACACACAAACGTTATCAAAAATATATAATACACGAGACAATTAAACTCCCTAACATACCCCCCCTCCACAGGTACCAGATACCGTCTAAGGATGATCAACGCGGCCATCACCAACTGTCCCGTGACGGTGACGGTGGACAGTCACGACCTCATCATCCTCTCTGCTGATGGAGGCCGTGTCTCACCCGTCAACGCCTCTTCTATCCTCCTACACCCAGGTGAGGCATTATACAGCAGAGATATACAAGTGAGGCACTACACTATACCCAAATTAGTCATTCAACTTCCCCTCACCCTGCACTCCCTTCACCCTAGTTACCTCAACGCTCCCCTCCCTCACCTTAACTCCCTTACACCCTCTCTCACCCTACCTGATCGCCCTCACAGGAGAGCGGTACGACGCCATGTTCACGGCAGAGCAAGACCCTGACAAGGCCGGGGGAACATACTGGGTGAGGGTGACGGGGGGAGGAGAGTGTACCGGCCTCCACCAATACGCCGCCCTCCAGTACCTCCCCTCCAACTACACCCTCTTCCAGCCCTTACCCGAGATCCCGTCCACGCCCGTCAGCATCCCGGAACCTGGCACTGTGAGTTGTGTTCAAACCATCTCAATGTAATATGTTATGAGATGATGATGGTTTAATCCTTTTTATTAGTAGTAGTAGTATTAAACTTATTTATGACGATGATTTAACTCTATGATGACTACGGTTTAACTCTTTGTTGATGATGACGATGATTTAACCATTTGATGACGATTTAACTCTCTGATAAGTACGGTTTAACCCTTCGTTGATGATAACGATGATTTAACCATTTAATGACGATGGATTAACTCTTTGGTGACTGATTTAACCCTTTGATGCCCATGGTTTAACCCTTAGTTGATGATGACGATGATTTAACCATTTAATGACGATGGTTTTAACCTTCTTGTCCTCCTCATGGAAATTAATACATCATACTCATACTTCCTATACTAAAATTCTAACCCAACCAAACCAACCCTGTCGTGACACTCAGTATGCCATCACTGTTCAGGTGGAGTTCAGCGGGAGGTGTGGCAGCCCTGGTCAGAGGTGTGTGAGTAGCCTGGTTGCCTCCCTCCCCCTCCCTGACAAACTCAAGACCAACCGAGGTAATTTGACCTTCTACCTCGCCTTTTCTACTAACATGATCCACAACCAGAACTTCTACTCCCTCGTCTACTACAATATCTACCAAGGTGAGGATTTTTTCCAATGCCTTTTGTTGATTTAAGGGGTAATTTATTTCACCTGATGAGTAAACACCCTAACATTAACATAAAGTAACCTAAACTACTGTAACCTAACCTATCCCCCCCTAAGTAGCGTTAAGGTTCTTAATCGCCGGGTGAAATAGGCTGGTGTGGGGGGGGGGGTTGCTAATCTACACGTGAGCCTTTTTACCTCATAGAGTTTCGGCATTTCGTAGTCCGAGATAATATAGCTATGAAAATCAATTGTCGGAAGAAGTTCGAGTTTTTCCATTTTATGCCAGTGTGTATACATGTCTAAGTGGCTCAACCCAACTCACCCCACAACAGAATGAAGTATTTGCAAAGGTTTAGTTAGTTAGCTTAGCTTAGGTTAGGTTAGGTTATAATACTCCTCATTACCTAAGTTTTCCTCACCACTCCAGATAGCCGGGAGAAGCAGGTGTGGACGCCGCAGATCAACCACCTCACCTTCAGGGCGCCTCCCAAGCCTCTCCTGGTGAACCGTCGACCACTTAAGTCAGAGAATTGTAGCGGTGAAGGTGTGCGTCACGGCCAGTGTAACGCCGACTACTGCGAGTGTATCCACAACCTTAACATCCCCATGGGTAGCATCGTCGACCTTGTCCTCATTGGTGAAGGTGGGTCATTGACGGAGGTGGGTCACTGGCGAGGTGGGTCACTGGTGAGGTGGGTCCCTGATGAGGTGGGTCACTGATGAGGTGGGTCACCGGTGAGGTGGGTCACTGAAGGAGGTGGGTCATTTGTAAGGTGGGTTATTTGTGAGGTGGGTCAATTGTGAGGTGAGTCACTAATGACTAAGAGGTGGATCACTGCATTGGGATGATGTTCCAGGGTAAAGGTCATACCCATTAAATCTGCATACAAAATTAATAGCATTGAAAACAACAGGTGGCCCCGAAGAACTTTTATAATTTCGATCTGGCCTCTTACCTCATAGCTTTCCCCACCCTTGCTTTACACTATACAACACTATACTGTATGTCATTAACTCCTATGTAAAACAAGTCCCTTTTCTCCCGCAGGCCCAGCCAATGGCACGTCTTATCCCGTCCATCTCCACGGCTACAAGTTCTGGGTCCTGAGTCAAGTAGAAGCTAGTCAGGTACCCAACACCACCAACCCTCTGCCTGTCCTCACCGAAAACTCCACCTTAATCACGGCTGACCTGGACGACACTTGGGTGAATCCCAACCTCTCCCGGGAGAAGATGATGCAGCTGGATCGAGAGGGGAAGCTGGTGAGGGACCTGGAGAGCCCTGTTATGAAGGACTCGGTGGCCATCCCGCCAGGAGGCTACACCATCGTCAGAATTGTCGCGGATAACCCAGGTATGATGCTCTTCCTTCGTCCTTGTTATTGACGCTCAGGTGCTGTAACTTAACCTCTTGAGTATAAAGACTTAACCCCTTGGTGGTATTAGCTTAACCCTTGACGACAGTGACAAACCCCTGGGTACAATGACAACTCTTTCGGTGTATTGACTTAACCTCCCGAGTGCCCTGATTTAAACTCTTGTGTATTGACTTAACCCCTTGAATATGATGACTTAATCCCTTGGAGTAAATGTTTTCAGGTATATGAAGCTTAGTGTACTGACAAATCTGTATTGTATAACATGTGTTGTCCCTCAGGTGTGTGGATGTTGGAGAGCCAGGTGGTGGCAGACGCCCTGGTGGGGGCGTCGCTGGTGTTACAGGTGGGCGGCAGGAACGACGTGCCCAAGTCTCCCCCACCCGACTTCCCCACCTGCTGAGCCTCACCTACAGGAGGAATAAAGGGAGAAGTGCTCACTCACCTCCCCACAGCACTAACTATAACACTCCCTCATAACACCTATACCCCCTCACAACACTCCCAACACCACACACAACTAACTCAACACAGACTACAACACGCCCTTACAACACCCTAACAACACTCAGCATCACACACAACACCACCCACAATACAGCACACAACACATCATCCACCACACACGAGCAACAACTAACTCCTTAACCAAGACTCTACTCCCTGTCATTACTATACACCATCAAGTAGCTACTCCCGAACCCTGCAAATACTCATCGTTTTATATGATAATCATTTGAGTTTTATGAAATGATTAGAATTCAATTATGTGAGATAATCTTAAGCTCACTTTAGCCTCAAGTTAATATTAGTGTCCTTAGGGTCTAGTTTAGTTCGTTAATGAAACTGTTTGCGATGTCTTCATTGTTGACGTTCTTGTAAGCGTCGTCGGAAACTGACCAAGAATCCGGCTTCAGCGAGATGTGGTGAATGATTTACCTATAGTCTTAACCTGATTTACTCACCAAGTTTATATTTGTTTGATGTTTCTACGAGTATAACTATTAGTATCTAACATAGGGAAACCTTATATCTTAACTAACAACTGCCAGTTTTAGTATGTTTCCATGTAAAGTCTTCCAGATATTATGGGGTATTATATAAGATTAATTTTTCCGGCATGTTATTGATGTGAGTTAGTATCCAGTGCCACCAGAGGGCGAGTGTGGTGGTGGTGGTGGTGGGAGGAGACTGGCGGAGTGTAGTGGTGGGAGGAGGAAGGGGGAGTGTGGTGGTGGAGGGAAGAGTGGCATCCCCATACCTCCATATCTCCACTCCTTAGACACCTGCATTTCATAGCAGCTACACTTACACTTTTAACATTTACCATTCATATACACCTGCCTTCAACACACCTCACGTCTAACTTTCCCCTTCCCACCCTGTACACCTACACCAGCTACTATTCCCCCCTCACCCACACCACACACACCGAGCCAACTCACTCTGATAACAAGGGACCGAGTTAAGAACATTGTCGGTGTAGGGCTTCAGGTAGACTGTGTTATGATAGAAAACCAGAAGACGTCAGAAGACCGGCCCCGTGTATAACAGGGTAGGACAATGTTACTCTGGTCTGTCTAAGGGTAATTAAATAATAACATAATATATACAGGGAAATTCTAGAGTAACATGATATATATACAGGGTAATTCTAGAGTAACATGATATATATACAGGGTAATTCTAGAGTAACATGATATATATACAGGGTAATTCTAAAGTAACATGATATATATACAGGGTAATTCTAGAGTAACATGATGTATACAGGGCAATCCTAGAGTAACATGATATATACAGGGCAATTCTAGAGTAACATGATATATACAGGGCAATTCTAGAGTAACATGATGTATACAGGGCAATTCTCGAGTAACATGATATATCCAGGATACTTCTAGAGTAACATGATATATACAGGGCAATTCTAGAGTAACATGATATATCCAGGATACTTCTAGAGTAACATACAGACATACGGGAGAACTCTAGAGCATAAGTAATTTTTTTGTAAGCGACGTTAACATTAACAGTGAGACATTCACAGATTACGAAACCAATTCAATGATTTGTCTTCATATGTGTGTGTGTGTGTGTGTGTGTGTGTGTGTGTGTGTGTGTGTGTGTGTGTGTGTTAACAGGTTTTACGGTAAACTTCTTCAAATAATTATTATCTTCTCAGTTTTTTTTTGCGTTTTTTTTTTATGAAGACCAACAACAACAACAAGAACTTGGGTCTTTAATTGACCTTTAAAACAAAACAATAATTAACTCTTGTCTAACCTGCTATATATTGAATAGTGTTTAAGTTTTGTCTATCCTAGGATATATAATATTGTTTTGTCTTACTTACTCTAATACTCTTGTCTATCCTAGGATGTATAAATGAACGGTGTATAAGTCCTATTTTTTTTAGATTTCTTTGTCTATCCTGGTATATATAATAATGTTTTTTCTTTATAATTATAGTCTCACTTCTATATACCCTTCTCCATCCTGCGAAAAATAATACTGTTCTATTTTTACACAAGATAAATTGTGAGTCAATATATACATAAAAATAAAATAATATAAAAACATGTGATTTTCATTTGCCTGTGTCGCCATGACAAGTGTTATTATCCCTACCTTAAGTGAAGAATGATTTCCTGCTATATATTCTGAGTCTTAGCATAAATTAACGACTGATAACATAACGCTTCAATACTGATTACGACGCTTAAACACATATATTGGTTAAATGCTGATTCACAACGCTTAAACACCGATTACGACGCTTAAACGCTGATTACGACGCTTCAACACTGATACACAACTCAGTCACGAATTTGCACAGGTGTCGAAATGCCCGAGAGACGCAGGTGTAACTTAACTAACCCAACCAACTTACACAACTTAATTAGAAAACAAATGCCCTTTGGATTACGATATTCTGGAGTCACCTGAAGATTAGCACCCAAGCTTCTTTCTCCTGAAGAATAATTAACTACCCTAACGCTACCTGGTGGAGAGGGTTGGGTTAGGTTTGGTTAGGTTTGGTCAGGTAAGTTGGGCTTCACCACACACACACACTGAACACACTCTGTAACGTTGAGGGAACTCTTCTATGTTAAGGGTTTAGGACACAGGAAGGTTGTGTGTTTATTGAGCAGAGAATATAATCACAGTATGTCTTATGGTACGATATGAACACCATGTTAGAGTAGGTATATATATTACGATATATGTATTTAAACAACCGGTATACAGTATATTATAATATATTCTGGATTCGGTTTTTGAAAATAAGCAATTATAGATACAGTGTCGGTCACCAAAAAGGACGGTGTTACATATGAATAAACATAAATATATACCGGTACGAACATGTTTATGAGATCAGTCGCTTAAAAACCTACGTTAATGAAATTATAAAACAGAGAATCATGAACACTCAGCGGTAGCCTTAGACAGCAGGGCTACCTACGGGAGGATGAGGGTGCTGGCGGTGAGGTGGACTCTGCCTGCTGTCTTTTGTATATAGTTATCCTCAACCACTGTCATGTTCTGTGAAAAACTCATGGATTCCTGGGGTGCTGTCCTCCAGTACCTAAAATGCTGTGAGTACTCTGTATTAGTCCATTTGATTTAAGGGTAACAAGTAGCTTTGGGTACCTCCTATAATTAATGGTCACAGGCGGCAGCTTTGTCCACACGGATGTCATTATACGGTCAATGAAAGTGGGTCCCATAGGCCTGACGGACCGTTAAGGACAGTGTAGAAACACTGCACTGTGTACCAACCCTTACTTTATTTCGTTAGTTATTGCACTAATTTTTCTGGTATTAAAGGAAAATGGTTAAACATATACTTTCTTTCTGCAGTTATGTGAATGTTTTTGCTGTGTTTAGTGACTCGTATTGTTTTTCTTATGAGCGATTTGTTTTCTAGTTTGCATAGCGTGGTGAATGGCGTGATCTTCTCACCATTGTTCTGTTGTTAATAATTCTTCGATACTGATAATCACGTACGGACGGGAATTTTGCTCTCACTGGCCTTCGTTCACTCACACTGTTTTCCCAGTAGTATAAACAAGCGTTAAATCGCTTATGACGAATTAAGCTCGTTAACATTTCTTCCCAGTATAAATTGGGGATGATTCGTTTAGATTTTCCTAGTTTATCCCAGGGTTTCATCATACACTACACAGTAGTTGGTTCACAGCACCTTCCCAGCATTAATGTAGTTTGATCATTATACTCTTCCTGTCTTCAGTTCTGTCACAGTAAACGTGCGTTACCTTAATATACCCTTACCTGTACATTTTCTGTTAGGACAGGAGGTAGTCACAATAGTTCTTTACATTCTATTAATTTTACATAACTTCTGTAATATATTTTTCATAAATTTTAATTTTCATGTAATTGTTTTTAAAAATATTTTCGTAACTGTGTTGTTATATCCAGATCATCAATGGCGTTTATGATGAATGATACACCGCCCTGTACCTGTGAGTAGTATTGGTGACATATTTTTTCCCAGAATGTCCTGAAGACGGTGATTGGTTCACTGAACACCTAATACCATAATGATACGTGGAAGCTAACACCTATGTCTGCCCTGCCTGCTATAATGCTATTTATGTAGTGTGTGTGTGTGTGTGTAAAGCTAGACAGAGAAACAATTAATCAAATAAATTAATACATATGAATAGCTAGACACACGAACAGGAGAGTCACGTACGTAAACAAATTGATAAACAATGCCAAAAGAAAAAATATTGACTAATGGACCAATTAGCAAACAGGTATTAATAGAATGTAAAGCCCCAGTCAGCCCCCAGGTGTTGCATCAGCAGCCCCCAGGTGTTGCATCAGTCAGCCTCCAGGTGTTGCATCAGCAGCTCCAAGGTGTTGCACCAGTCAGCCCCCAGGTGTTGCACCAGTCACCCCCCAGGTGTTGCATCAGTCAGCCTCCAGGTGTTGCACCAGTCAGCCTCTAGGTGTTGCATCAGTCAGCCTCCACGTGTTGCATCAGTCAGCCTCCAGGTGATGCATCAGTCAGCTCCCGGGTGTTGCATTAGTCAGCTCCAGGTGTTGCACCAGTCAGCCCCCAGGTGTTCCATCAGTCAGCCTCCAGGTGTTGCATCAGTCAGCCCCTAGGTGTTGCATCAGTCAGCCTCCAGGTGATGCATCAGTCAGCTTCCAGGTGATGCATCAGTCAGTCCCCAGGCGTTGCATCAGTCAGCCCCAGGTGTTGCATCAGTCAGCCTCCAGGTGATGCATCAGTCAGCTTCCAGGTGTTGCATCAGTCTTCCAGGTGATGCATCAGTCAGCTTCAGGTGTTGCATCAGTCAGCTTCCAGGGTGATGCATCAGTCAGCCTCCAGGTGATGCATCGGGTGTTGCATCAGTCAGCTTCCAGGTGTTGCATCAGTCAGCTTCCGGTGATGCATCAGTCAGCTTCAGGTGATGCATCAGTCAGCCTCCAGGTGATGCATCAGTCAGTCCCCAGGCGTTGCATCAGTCAGCCCCAGGTGAGCCTCCAGGTGATGCATCAGTCAGCTTCAGGTGATGCATCAGTCAGCCTCAGGTGATGCATCAGTCAGCCCATCCAGGGTATTGCATCAGTCAGCCTCCAGGTGATGCATCAGTTAGCTTCCAGGTGTCAGTTGAGCATCAGCACCAGTTGATGCATCAGTCAGCTTCCAGGTGATGCATCCAGTGATGCATAGACTCCAGATGTTACACCAGTCAGCCCAGCTTCCAGGTGATGCATCAGTCAGCCTCCAGGTGATGCATCAGTTAGCTTCCAGGTGTTGCATCAGTCAGCTTCCAGTTGATGCATCAGTCAGCTTCAGGTGATGCATCAGTCAGCCTCCAGGTGATGCATAGACTCCAGATGTTACACCAGTCAGCCCCAGGTGATGCATCAGTCAGCCTCCAGGTGATGCATCAGTCAGCTTCAGGTGATGCATAGACTCCAGATGTTACACCAGTCAGCCTCCAGGTGATGCATCAGTTAGCTTCCAGGTGTCATCAGCAGTTGCATCAGTCAGCTTCCAGGTGATGCATCAGTCAGCCTCCAGGTGATGCATAGACTCCAGATGTTACACCAGTCAGCCCCAGGTGATGCATCAGTCAGCCTCCAGTGATGCATCAGTCAGTCAGCCTCCAGGTGATGCATCAGTCAGCCTTCAGGTGTTGCATTAGTCAGCCTCCAGGTGATGCATCAGTCAGCCTCCAGGTGATGCATCAGTCAGCCTTCCATTAGTCAGCCTCCAGGTGATGCATCAGTCAGCCTCCAGGTGATGCATCAGTCAGCCTCCTGGTGATGCATCAATCAGACTCCAGATGTTACACCAGTCAGCCCCCAGGTGTTGCATCAGTCAGCTTCCAGGTGATGCATCTGTCAGCCTCCAGATGTTACACCAGTCAGCCCCCAGGTGTTGCATCAGTCAGCCTCCGGGTGATGCATCAGTCAGCTCCCTGTGAGTAAGTGGCCAATATCCTTGCCTTCCTGTCTACGCCTTCCCTCACCTCCCTGAGCGTGTATCCCCAAGTTTATTGTGCCTCCTTACCTCGGCGGAGCAGGGGAGGGAGTGAGTGTGCGGGTATATAAGGTGGGTTATGGCGGAGGAAGTTCAGTTGAGTGGTGACGGACGGACGGACGGCTGGCTGGTAGGGGGGCGGTCATGTGGACGACGGCACCAGCATTACAACCCCCTCTCCTCCTCCTCCTCCTCCCCCACCTCCTCCTTCTGCAACTCCTTCTTGGTGAAGCTGTCGCCTCCACGGCTCCTCAACATTCCTCCCCTCCAGGTAACTCTCACAGTGTGCACCTCTCGCCCGCGTCCTCCTGACGCGCACACACACACGCACACACACATTATAAACCTACTGCTGTACACTCACTCTTCCAAACATCATTAAATGGTAAGTATAGTCTCAATATTTTTATTACGAATAGAATTGTTAATTATTTGAACATATTCTTCCTAAAGCACTATTTTGGGGAGGGGAGGGGTCTGGAGGTGGGGGTTTAAAGGGGAGGAGGCCAGGAGGTGGGGGTTTAAAGGGGAGGAGGCCAGGAGGTGGGGGGCTTAGGGAGGGGGAGGGTAAAGACGGAACCCAGACCACGGTAGTGGCGGTAATAAATTCACAAGTACTGAGCCATGTATTCACAAAGTAAGGTCAATATATCTATAAAAATCAAATTAAATTAATATCGTGATATAAATAGTCGCTCAAATGTCTTATATAGTGTCAGGATAAATCGCTCCAAAAATTTATAGAATCGCTTACAAAAATTCATTGTCAGAATATTGCTAAAAAATATCGCCAGTAAAATCGATCAAAAACTTTATATAATGTCAGGATAATTGCTCAAAAATAATATCAGAAATAATCGCTTAAATGTCTTGTATCATGTCAGGATTAGTTGCTCAAATGCCGTCTATCCCGTCAGGTAAAAATCCCTCAAATGCCTTCCTTATATGATGTCAGAATTAATCCCATATCGAGTCAAATGTTTTATATCATGTCAGACACAATGGCCTAAATGCCTGTGTTACAATTTCAGTGGCCACAGAAACTGACATGATCATACACACATCCCTTTAACGTGGAAATGTCAGGTCACTCACTATGGGGATGTTAGCTACGTGTTAGAGGTCAGCAAGGTGTTAGGAGGTGTCAGAGGGATGTCAGTAAGGTGTCAGAGGGATGTCAGTAAGGTGTCAGGGGGATGTCAGCTAGGTGTCAATAAGGTGTCAGGGGGATGTCAGTTAGGTGTCAATAAGGTGTCAGGGGGATGTCAGCTAGGTGTCAGGGAGTGTCAATGAAGTGACGAGGGTGAAGTACTTGTCAGGGGTTGTCACGGGGAACTTTCAGAGGCTGTCAGGGGGAAGGTGTCATGGTCTGTTAGGGGGAGCTGTCAGGGGCTGTCATGGCGAAAGCGTCATGGTCTGTCGGGGGCTGTCGGGGGGAAGATGTCATGGTCTGTCAGGGGAAGCTGTCGGGAAGCTGTCGGGAGCTGTCAAGGGGGAGCTGTCAGAGGAAAGCGTCAAGTGGTCTCCTACTTACAAACTCATACGAATTCTTGTTTTGCTCACATTCTCATAATATTCGTTCTAATACTCACACTCATAATCATTTCTCTGCTACTACTCACAAATTCATAATAATCCTTTTATAACTAACAAACTCGTAAGAACACTTTCTATTGCTACTCACACAAGCTCGTAAAAATCCTTCTAATACTCACAAACTAATTCATCTATTGCTCACAAACTCATAAATCACACGCAATCTATTCTACTGCTACTCATAAACTCAAACTGATCTCCATTACTGCTCAGAAACTACTTATTTCAATACTCACAAACTCATTCTACTGCTCACAACTTCTCACAATAAACCACCTGACTGTTTCTCATAAGACACTCATAATCACTAATACTCACACCACACACTCACAAAATATACAACACTGATCAGTAAATGTCTGTCTGTCTGATCATTTAACTGTATGTATTTCTGTCAATCACCCCGCCTGCCTGTCTGCATATCAGTCCGTCTATTCGAATGTTATTCCATATGCCTGTTTGTCTGTCTGTCTGTCTGTCTGTCTGCCTGTCTATCTGTCTGCCTGCATGTTTGTCTTTCTCTGCACGTTTCGTTCGAGAGATATTTGCCGTGGGCTCTGTGACCGGAGAACGAAAGTTAATTGGTGGAAAATGTAGCCTGGTGAATTTTATGATTGGTGAAGGTGGGTTGTTCCTTGATGCTGATTGGTCGAGAACTTTATGGAGACTGAACAGAAGTTATGGTTCCTCTGTGATGATTGGACGAGTGCTGTGTGTCTTTATACGGTGACTGGACGAAATTTAAAGTTTGTTAACACGCCACACACTTGATTCAGAAAAGAGAGAGAGAAAGAAAAAAGAGAGAGTGACACAGAGACAAAGTGAAAGAGAGGAGAGGGTCGTCGTGTTAACTAATTCCAATATTAAAATTAATTTTATTGGAATTAGTTAATTTTACCGCCGCACCACCCCGTTAAGTACTGTATTGCGGTGTCCCTCAGGGCTCATTTTTTTTAAATTCGGGTTGAAACACGACGACCCTCTTCAACGGAAAGTGTTTAAAACTCAGGGCGTAACTGACTTAAAAAATGAGACATAGAGAAAGAAAGAAAGAAAGAAAGAAAGAAAGAAAGAAGGAAAGAAAGAAAGAAAGACCACCTTGATGAGAGAGCACACCTGTACACTAAATCTAGGTTATACTGTAGATCACTATGTATCTTTCTAACGTCAACGGGACCAAGTGAATATTAACCCCACCATTATTTCTCCATAAAATTAACCTAACCTATCCCTAATGCTAACTAAATTTAGCCTAACCTAAACTCGCCTAAACTAACATAATGTAACCTAACGCTCACTTAACCTCATCTAACCTAACGCTAACTTAACTTAACCGAGCTTACCCTAATTTAATAAAATCTAACATAACCTATAAACAACGCTAACCTCACCTTACCTAAACTAGCATAACGTAACCTAACCAAAACCTAACCAAACCCAACATTTTCTAATTTAACCTAACCTCACCTAACCTAACATTAACCCAAACTTCGCAGGTAACGTTTGAATATTTAATTAATCATCAGGTGAAATAAGCTTGGAGGCGGAGAAGGAAAGGGGGCGGAGGGCGGGTGCTGCTTCTCTCAAAACTCTCCCACCCCCCACCCCTCACCCCCATCCCTCTCCTCTCCCTTCCCGGAACACTCCCTACCCCACCCACATCCATCCCTCCTCCCTGTAGCCATCCATCCTGCCCAGTTGATCGCCCACCATACCCTGCCTGACCCCACCCACACCTCTTCCTACCCCGGGATCTGTCCACTCTACCTCTCTCTATCTCTCTCTTTCCCTTCCCTTCCCATCCCCTCCCCTCCCTCTGGATCGGGTCTATTAGGACTAGGGACCACTTGGGACTATGATTTATTGGGACTAGGGAGTTAATAGGGTTAAGGACTTAATAGGACTGGAGACATAACACTACTGGGGACATAATAGGACTGGGGGCCACTTTGTACATCATAGGACTGGGGACCACTTTGTACTTATTGCGACTCTGGAGACCATCTGACCTCCACCCGTTTTATTGCGTCATCAAACTTAATTTTTACTCCCACAGTTTGTTAGTGATGCAGTGTGAGTGCTTGTATGTACTGACTCTCCTTCTGTCTGTCTCTTTGTTTGTCTGTGTATGTGTGTCTTCATGTCTCTGTGTCTGTCTGTCTGTCATCTTGTCTATGTAATATACTGTTGGTGGAGGTTGTCAGGAGAGTACCGTAGTGCGGTGTAGTTTAGATTAACCTGAACATAGAGGAATGGAAGGTAGAACAATCACTGATATACCACAGAGTGTAACCTATGACCCCTGAGTGGTAACAGTTGATACACAAGCCTTATCTCACTCCCTTGATGTGTGGGGCTTGTCGACAAGCATTTTAAGGTAAATGTGAGCTAATACTCGTATGGGTGTCTTTGGTAATGTATAACCTTTACCTCCCTGAAACTTTAACTGGGAAAATGATTTTTTTTCTGCGTGATAATGAGAGAATCATTATTTCATAAGTTGTTCCCGTTAGAGGGAGTCGTGCCCGGAGAACACCCTGGCGGCCGTCACCAGCTGGGTGGGAAATCTAGGAAACCTACATGACGCGGTGGCTGTTTTTTCTTAACGGAAATATGGTAGAAAACTTGTTTTGTAGACTATACAGACCACAGCTTATCTGGTGATTCAACACGAACTTTTTCCATCTCTCTAAACTGTCTCGAAAGGCGAGACAGATGGTTGAATGTCATCCATCATCTGTCTGGGAAGTGGATTCCCATCACTTAGTGGCTGAGAGTCACCTCAGTGTAACAATATGACAAGAATATACAGATGGAAGGTTGTACGGTATAATGCACTATATATTATATACCTTGTTTTCATATAAACTCTTCTTGCAATTTGTCTCACTAGCAGCAAGTTATGACTGTCAACACGTAATGATTCCACGTTCATTCTGGAGCTGCGAATAGTAATGTGGATATAGTTTAAGGTGGGTGTATATCCTTCTCACTTTTAAGCTGCCGGTGACTTAAGGGACGACCACTATTCAAGGTAAGACGTAGTTCTCTAGTTGTCTAAAAAAATTAAGTCGAGGAGATTGTAGACAGAGGAACGTGGCGGAGACGGATTCGTAAAGCAGTTTCCTAACATTTGGAAATGCCTAAAGAATATTGAAATGTTTACCTATTGTTCATTTCTATGTAGTAAATAATGACATTATCCCCAGCTAGTAAACTTTTCATTATCAGTCTAAGTTTGTTTGTGCTTCATCCTGTTGAGGGAGAACCCGCTAAAGCACCATCCTACCGTCTAGTATTCCCTATTTATCCTTCGGCTTCACAACTACTGAGACACCGTATTCAGTGACTGTGTAGTTCTGTCACCCGTCTAGGAGTTAGGAATGCACGAGAAAACATCCTACACGACGTACTGAATATAAATCCGCCTGACATAGGAACACATCAGGAGCAGAATGTATCGTCTACTGAATACTCCTTTCTACACATGGTGACGCAAGAACACACCTAACTGCATGTCTGTCTTAGCTAAACTGAGGCTCTAACTTAACTGGATTTTCCTTTAGGCAGAGAACAACATTAACGTAAGGAACCTTGGTGAATCCCCCCACAAAGGTACAGACTGCGTGTTGACAGCTGGTGATCCGAAGTGTCAGTAACAGAGAATAGTGGATTAAATTAAGCCCTATCCCCACAGTAATAATGATAGGTATCTGATAAAATAGTCAGGGTGGATCATGTTATGTTATCTTCAGGTGAATTAAGTTGGGGGTATCTAATCCTCAGGTAAAATAAGCTAGGGTGTCTAATCCTCAGGTGAATAAACTAAGGTGTTTAATCCTTGCGTGAAATAAGCTGGGCTGTCTAATCCTCAGGTGAAATAAGCTAGGGTGTCTAATCCTCAGGTGAAATAAGCTAGGGTGTCTAATCCTCAGGTGAATAAGTTAAGGTGTCTAATCCATGCATGAAATAAGCTGGGGCGTCTAATCCTTGGGTGAAATAAGCTTAGGTGTTTAATCTTCAGGTGAAATAAGCTGCGCTGTCTAATCCTCAGGTGAAATAAACTGGGGTGTATAATCCTCAGGTGATCCATTCCCGATTTAACACACAGCTGTACAGTAATCAAGCTGTGTTTACAAACATTACGTCATAGTAGGGTAGGACTTCACCATTACCCAGATTACACGGGTCTGTGACCGGTAGTGGCAGCTCTGATTTTTCCTCCCCCGAGCGTATAGTGAAGCTCAATACGGATTTACTTCTTTAAAAACACGCATTAAAATTTGTAAATAAAGTATCGTGGTTCTGGGCCGTTTTCCTTCTAGTAAATAAAATGACTATATTTATCTACTAATTATTTACTACTCTATTACTTTATTCCTATTTTATTTTCCATTTAATTTCCATATAACGTTAGGGTGTTTAATCATCATGTGACATAAGCTAGGGTGCCTAATCTTCAGGTCATGTCAGTTTTGGGTTGTGCTTCGTCAGCAAAACCCCCGTCCTTCCTGACTTGGCTGATGTGTTTCTTTTTTGGGGGGCGTGAGGAATGTTTTGTGCTCAGGTTCGTCTTCCAATTAATTATTTTGGTTTGTAAGTAACATCAAAGATAATCCCAGGTGGATCTTATGTCTTGTTTCTTTCATCAATCTCCTCCTTTATTGTCTTCTTTCCTCTCTTTCCTTATTTCTTCTCCTGGGTCTTTTTCGTTTTTTTTTTCTCTCTCTCTCCACCTTTCTTGCTTCTTCTGTTTCTTCTCACTTCTCTCGATACCAGTATTTATTCTCATGTTTCTTATCTATTTTCTCCCTTCTTTCTTCTCTTCTTTTCTCTCTTTCTTCCAATCTTTCCTCTCCTGGTTTTTCCTACCATTCTCTTCCTGGTGTTTTTTTCTGCTTTCTTTTCGTTTCTTGTTCTTGTCCTGCTGGACCAAAATGGCAGTTTAACAAGCATTGAACAGCCTTAACATGCGACGTTGTTGTTTTTGTTTCCTTATTACAATATTGGGATTGTTTCTCTTCTTTACATGAAGTGTATACTGAAGGTGCTTTATCTCCTGCAGAATCGTGGTGGACGGCATTAGAGATCCCGGTGCCTCACCCACCATGGCCACGCCCTCTGCCCACGGTATCCCATCTTCCTGACTACGAACATGACGCCGTCGGGGGCTCTGCAGCTGACTTGGACTACCCTGAATACCTGGTGAGTTCCCAGAACCTGGTGAGACCTGTGGAAACTTTGGGCAGTGGTGACGTGGTAGGCGATGAGGACTGGGAAGGTTCTGGGGATGCAGTGAGCACAGGCGATCTGGTGATCCCTGGAGACCTGGTGAACTCAGGGGATCTATTGAGCACCGGTAGCATGGCGAACACTGGTAACCTGTTGCATCCTGGTGACCTGGTGATCTCCGGTGATCTAGTTAGTCGAAAAGACCTGGTGAACACTGACGACTTGATAATTCAAGGGGATCTCGTGCGCCCTGGAGACCTGGTGAGCACGGAAGGCCTCAACACCGGACGCACCAAGAGGAAGGTCATCTCAAGTGGCGGCCACTACATCGTGTGGAGCAGGTCGGGCACTTCACCCTGGAGCTCCACCGGCTACGAGAGCGTCGGCGAATACAAGATCAACAACAATCGCGAGCACGGCTGGACCTCTCGCGGCAAGATCGGTGACGGCGGCTCCAGGAGGACAACCTATACGGCACCAACCCAGCAACCCAAGATTGAACGACGCAAGTCCAGGAAGAAGCTCACCAAGTCGTTCAAGAGGGAGATCGCGCAGTATGCCATGGTTTATGGCGCCAAAAAGGCGGCCCTCCACTACGAGCAGACCATTGGCAGGAGACTCAGAGACAGGGTCGTCAACAAGTTCGTCCAACGATACCAGGAGAGACGAAAAAGAAAAAGAAGAAGATTAAGGAGACGACTGAGTGGTCAAACATGAAGACTGTAAGGTGTTGCATGCCCCAAATGACTTTCAGAGGTCCTGCGTAACCTCCACTTTATCTTTACCTCAGCCAGGTTGTGTGAAGGGTGAGTGACCTGAGCCTCTGCCCTCTCCCTCGCCCACATTGGGTAGCTACATTTACTACACCAGGAACTACTTTATTTTTTCTAGGTTATAAAATGTTAATAAAATAAATATACCATAAAATTGTTTCCTTTTCCTAAAGGTGTTAGAAAGACTTCACCTGGCATAGTATAAAACAAAATACTTTTTCTCTTAGGTGCTCCACCTGACAGCATTACTAAGCATAGATCACTAAGACTTCATTTCTATAACAGAATTTTTTTAGAAATTCACAAATAATTTTCACGTGTTTGTGTAGTCCAGCATGATGAGTGTGTCTTGAGACCGTCCGGCTGTGGCAGGTAAGAGTGTGTCACATTCCTACCATTGCCAGACACAAACCAACCTAACCTAACCTAACCTAACCAAACCTAACCTTCCCAAATCTAACCTAAATCAGTTGAAGTTAACCTAATCAATCAGACCTAACATAATCTACCATGCCTAATCTAACTTAAACTAATCAACCTAACTTAACCTAGATTACTCTGTGTAATGTATTGTTGTCATGATAACCGTCGAGAATTAATGTTTGGAAACTAAATATCACGTGATCTAGCCTAACCTAACCTAACCCAATCTAATGTAACCTAACCTTACCCAACCTAATCTAACCGAACATAACCTACCTTATCCTAACCTAATCTAACCTAACCTAACTTAACCCTCCTAGGTAGAGTTAGGATGTTTAATTTTAAGGTGAGATAAACTGGGTAGGGGCTAATCTTAAGGTGATCAGAAGTTATTGTCATTACGGTATCTCTCTCTCTCTCTCTCTCTCTCTCTCAACTCTACTCTTTGCATTAGCTCGCCTTCCCCCTCCAGAATTCACCCCTTCTTTCCTCCATATCCTCCTCCCTCTCCCTTTCCTTCACCCCCCTTCCTTGTTTCCTCACTACCCCTCCTTCACTCTCTCCAACTCCCCTAATTTTCTCCTCACTCCCCCGCTTTCCTTCCTCCTTCCCTCCTCCCTCACACCCCTTCCTCCTTCCCTCCTCCCTCACACCCCTTCCTTCATCCCTCCTCCCTCACACCCCTTCCTTCATCCCTCCTCCCTCACACCCCTTCCTTCCTCCCTCCTCCCTCACACCCCTTCCTTCCTCCCTCCTCCATCACTCCCCTTTCCTCCTCCCTGGAGCCTCACCTTCGCCTCCCTCAATTGCCTCATCCTCCTTCATGTGGGAAACTGTCTCCTGGTGGTAGTAGTGGTGATAGTAGTTGTTGCTATGGTGGTGGTAGTAGTTGTTGCTATGGTGGTGGTAGTGGTGGTTATAGTAGTGGTAGTAGGAAATGGATAAAGTACTCGCCGCCTGTTTCATAGGTCGGTGGTTCGATCCCCGGGCACTCACAGGTCACCCAGCAATAAATGGGGTCTACGGACAAAACCCCAACTCATTATATGAAAAGTGGCCAAACCCCAGTCTCATATATAAAATATAAAATAAAACACTTTCATGCTTGCAAACACACATTATATATACATTTTATTTTTCACACTCCACAACCCACAAAACCCTTTTACAACTGTAGGGAATTGACACTTACAGTATACAATATATGCTCCACTTATGAGAATATATCAGTTTATTTGAATCGAATACATAAACCAACACCCTGCAGGAACTCCTCCACACTCTTAGATTCTGACTGGCGGTCAGAACACAGGTTCACAAGGTCCGCTGTCGGAGCCACTGTCATGAATCAAGAACTGCTTTGGATCATCACCACCTGTTGTAGACCACTCTCCACCAAGCTGGAGCTCTGCAAGAGAGGCTGGCTCTTTGGGTTGAACACCACGTTTCATCCGTCTGATGTCACGGCGTTTGGTTTCTGGCATCCCAGCTCTGACACGGACTTCATCAGTGGCTCCCAGCATGGCCTCAGCGTGGATCTGGGTGGTCCTGGTCCGAGAGTCATTCTTGATTTGTTGACGTAGGAAAAATTAAATATTATAATGAACTTCTTTATACGTGACTGGGGTTTTGTCCACTTTTCATATAATGAGTTGGGGTTTTGTCCATTGGGGTTTTGTCCACTGGGGTTTTGTCCACTGGGGTTTTGTCCACAGGGGGTTTTGTCCGTTGGGGTTTTGTCATGGATTCATAAATGGGTACCTAAGTTTACAACTTGGGGAAGTGAAGACGGTCAGGTAGTGTCGGTCATACTGTCTCCTTGTGCACCGAAGGCTTAGTATACAGTGTGTTGCATCCACACTGTCCCGAACGGGCAGTCATGCCTATGGGACGCACTCTAAGTCGTAGTAGCTGTATCTGTGGTGGTGGTAGTTGTGGTAATACCGGTGGCGGTGGTGGTGGTTGATGAAGTAATGGAAGCAGTTATGTCTAGTTGTACTGTAGTGTTGGTGGTGATGTGGAAGCTATTGTAGTGCTGATAAAAGTTCTGGTAGTGATAATAATGGTGGTAGTTAGTTGTGGTAAATTGTGATTGCTATAATGATGGTGATGTTTATGGCAGTAATTGTGAAAAGTGTGAGTAAAAATATGTTCAAGCATCTATACCTAAAACACACACACACACACCAGCTTAATTCACCTGATGGCTAAACATCCTAATAGTAGCCTAACTTAACCTAACCTACCCTTCCCCAGGCAACGTCAGGGTGTCTACTCTCCAGGTAATCCATTAACTTTATTAGATTTATTTACTTATCGACTCTATTTAGTGTAACCAAAAAAGAAAAGGTTTCCTGGATATTGTGGAATAGCAGCTGGCGTCTCTGGCCCAGCCTCCCCATGAACACGATAACTATTGAAAAGGTGGTTGAATCGTTTTAACACTGAGCCAAGACATTACATTTCGGGGATCGCCTTCAGATTACCCCTTAGCTTATTTATTTCACCTTAAGATTTACCACCCTAACGCTAACCTAACCTAACGCTAACCTAACCTAACCTAACGTTAACCTAACCTAATCTAACCTAAACGCTATCCTAACCTAATCTAACCTCATCACATCTAAACTAACCTCATCTCACTTAACCTAATCTAAATTAACCTCACTTAGCTTAACCTAATCTAACCCCATCTCAGCTAAACTCACCTAACCTAACCTAAATTAAACTTCTCATATAAACTTGCCTAACTTAACCTAACCTAATCTAACCCCATCTCAATTAAACTCGCTTAACCAAACATACCCAAGTAGCGTTAGGGTGTTTGATCATCAGATGAAATAAGTCGGTGGCTGTTCTTCAGGTGATCTCATTGAGGTCTCTCTGAGGACTCCGCCATGTGTGGTGATAAGTCATGACCCATTATTATAAGTAGAGAATGGACGACGATGGGGAAAAACCCTGAGCTCGATGTTTGACTAAGATGTACAGTAGATGTCCAGTCAATCTTATTATTCCTTCATTTAATCAACTATTTTACTTAACTAATTATATATCTCTGAGCTGTGATACGTCAACACATCCTTCGCCCTTAACATAAAAAACTTAAGGAACACGCTGCCAGTTAATCACAAGTCCCATTTGATTAAAACGTCGTAGTAATTGGAATAAAACTGTTTTCCTTTCCATAAAGATGAAACATTGTCTTAAAGTCGTTAGAAAATTTCAGCCTGTTGTAAGGTGAGACATAAGCGTGGTGAGGGTCGTGGTCTGTGCACGTGAACGATTTCAAGCTTGTGGTCCAGGGAGGTGAAGGGCCGCTTATAGGACCCATCAGTACTTTAGGTTACCCTCACTGATCTACAGCTTCCTCCACCCACCCCTTCTCATCCCCTCCTCCCTCCTGGAACCTTAATGGCGCTATAGGTTTCATCACATGTCTACGGTCACATCCAACCTGTAAGTGGAGCAGCTGGGGACATAACCCCCTCACCCCACACACACTTATTTACGTACAATACCTGACCCGACTTTCGTAACTACGTTTTTAACAACTATGACGTCAACAAGTATATGGCACCCACGCTCGCCTCTCACATCCACCACACACCCTTCCAACACCTGCTCCTCCCACGCGACGAAGGAATGGAATGATGGTGAGAGGGAGGGAGGATCATCAAAGCCACAAACTCACTTTACAACACCACAAACTCCTCTCCCACCGCTCTTTACTTCACCACATTCCCCACACGTACATTCCACGCTTGCTCCTCTCCCACGTGAGGGAGGCAGAGATGGTGGAGGGAGGGAGGGGGAAATGGTGGGAAGGAGGGATAGATGGAGGGAGGGAGGAAGAAGGTCATCAGAGCCACACACTCAGAAATTCTCATCAATCAGCCGCTGGCCAGTCACGAGTGTTGGTCGCCCCGCACCCACCAGTTACCTCGTTGTCTCATGACCATTGTCAGTATAGTGTGGGAGTCTGCACGTACACGCACACCCAGGTTACAGTTTTACCCTATCACGTACACGTACAGTCACAGGAATGAGTCTCTGAACTTGCATACCCTGACTGTTGTCTGGTGCGGGTGTACTGTTTTATATTACTTGGGATCAAGTACAGTACAAGTACACCTATGCTACCGCTTCAAACTAGCACGTGTAGTGTTTTCTGTGTCGGCGTAGGTGGTAAATGTAATTTAGTGTGGTTGTGTGGAGTTACTGTATGTACAGTAATACGTAATCCGGATATACAGTACAATACGTGGAATTGTAGGTGTAAAACTTAGGTTGAGGTTTTAATATGTATGCATATGAGTTGGTGGTGGTGGTGTGACTGTGAATAAATGTGGTGGTGGTAAAATGTAACTATATGTAGCTAAAGAATGGCAATATCCAAGAGGCAATAAACATTAATTACGTTTGTTTGTCTGACACCGCTAATGGAGGAGGACCCCGAGGCTATATTCCCCACCCTTCTTGTTTTCTAGACGGTCCGTCTTTAAAACTAAAGAAAAAACTACAACATAAAGCAAAAACTCACCACCTTTACATAGTAAAGCACCTTTGAAGTCGACTTTCCAAAACGATTGTTAATTATCGTGTAAATAAAAGAGCAAAACTCCAACACACACACACACACACACGCCTTAAAAATATACCCAACACCAGCCATGAACATGGGCAAACACTGCAGGCATAAAACCATTTGGATGTGTACAAAATGAGAAATTTCTGACTGGGTACCATATGTATCTAATATTTTGTTTACTACCTATGGCGAGAGGGAGTTGTTCGCTGAAGTTCGGAAACCATTATAAAGCCTTAAAAATGTAGTGTTGAATTTAAAAACTCCTTTCATCTTCAAATTTTCATGACAACTAAATAAATGGAAAATTTTCTTTATAAAATATTTTCTACTTCCTCTATTTACTATCCTTCACATAGCATATCTATCCTTCCATCGTGTGCTTGAGCAACTGTCCACCCATCACTACGTCAACGAAATCCCTTGATTCGCATTTCAAGATATCACACTAACAGTACAAATTTGAACTTGAGAAAATCAGCTATTACAGGTTTTAAGTCCCCAGAGGGAGAATCAATCACGTCAACAACGCCATTGAGTTTGCAGTGTTCAGCTGTTAACACCAGACACGAGCGTCAAAGCAAGAACTCCTTTGTTAACATTCGACAAGACTGGAACTTTCCAAAGTACAAATTACTGCAGCAGTATATAATTAATAATAAAAATAGTAATAATAATAGTAATAATAATAATAATAATAACTGATACTCAGTCAATTTAACCATGGTCAGGTAACAAAGCCATGAGATACTGTAATTTATGTATATACGTATAATAAAAAATAATAATAATAAATAAATAAAATAAATAAATATTGAAGTGATAACCGTGGTAACATTATGAGATGTTCTTATTACCACCATGCTATTGTACTATTCCAGATGTTACTAAATGTTACATAATACTTCCTTGAGATAAATGTATAGTATATATCAGGTGCCTACAGGAGAGCTCAGGTTCTCACCTGGCTCAGCCATGTTAATATTGTTATTATTATCCACTCTGTATCTGTGTTTTCCGGCTAAATAAACTGTTTCAATTCAATTCAATGCTTGTTTACAGTAGAGTCCTTTCTGCCAGCAGCATCTGGTGTACAGTATACTAACCAGATCCAACGTTACTGAACTTTGTTGATCGAACAAGAAGCAGTGCTTCCAACGCGCATAAAATAAATCAAACTTACCTTCCTACCTAACCTAAGCAAACCTAAATCAGATGATAATGTTTAGGTAAAGCCCAAGTTTAGAAAGGTTAGTGGATTCATTTTATGTAGCATTATTTGGTTTTCAGGATGTTCCCAGTCTTGTTGAATGTCAACAAAGAACCTCGCGATTTTACACCAGTTATAGGCAAGATTAGGCTACCTATGACGCGTACAGTACCAACGATGCCTACATCAAAATAGGAGCCGAACCCACGTTATGTTCACAGCAGTGCAACATTATCACCAGCTTAACGAGGAAAAGTATAGCGTAAGAGCGGGGGGCTGCTACTACTTATTGCTGAGCCACCGAGGCCACCATTTGTAAGAGTGCGCACCACAAGCTGCCACCCTGTAAGGGCTTGGCACTCTTACAACAACTTACGTAATACTCTGACCTGGTAGCGTGACGTGAGAGGAAGGCCCATGGGTCCAAGTAATTATAGTATCGAGTATTAGGGAAAGAACAACGGTGAATACTATAGGTGAATCATAGACCCACATACAAATACAATGTTTATTGAAACACATAAATGGTTACAAAAAAGACGCTGTATGCACCCAAAACAGGAACTCCTGGTACCATGCCCTCAGGCTCAATTTACTTGCATCACTACTGGGTGTACACACACCAAAACACACATAAACTCTTACAGCACCTTAGTACCAGTAAAACCAGTGGCACCTGCCAGTACAACACTCAATACCCCAGGGGCAATACTCCAGGGGCTGCCAAGGGAGTCTCATCACCAAGTGACAACTTCCAACAAACTCCGATAATTCCGGTGAACTAACACCACCACACCAACAGCCCCACCGAGTTATGTACTGTACTCATCCACCAATGATGGGGCTGGCAGTTGTTTGTGGGGCTTGACGATCCGGGTTCACCATGGGGGCATGGCGTTAGGGGAATACTACCCCCTATGGGGCCCATGGGTGGTAGTGGAGCTTCTGACGGTTCGGGTTCAAGGGGACACCCGACTCCACTGGACCTCAGACATCTCCCCAGACTAGTGGATGCGTCATCCACGCTACAGACACGGCCTAGGCTGGGATAGGGACCTGTGGGTGGAGGAGAGTGGCGCTTACTGGTTTGAAAACGAACCGCCGCCTTCCACCCACGCTAAAGTCACAGATTCCACCTGCTCAACCATTTCACTGAATTACGTTACTGTAACACTCTGACGTTTGAAACTGAGACTACGAACTCAGTTTCATTCCCTACTATTATCTTCACAAACAATGCTCTGACTGAGCTATCAAAAGCAAGAATTAAATTGATCACAAAAGGTTGGATGGCGAAAGGTCCCAACACACACCGCCTTGCTACAACACCGGAGGAGCAGATTCAAAAGGTTCCCTTCAGAATATCAACTAACTCCTCAGTTAACCTCCCTACCACAATTTCACTATGATTATCAGAGTCTCTGATATTCATAGGTGAAAAAAAACAGTTTACAGGGGCTCGGTAGCTGCAAAAGAGTTTACAACGCGGTCAACAAACATATGACATCTCGATGACGCCATAAAAAAAACCACAGAACGGAGGACATTTCCACTGGGAGACTCAGAAGGTTTTGTGGACGTGTAAGCATAAAATGGATCATTAGTTTAACAGGTTAGCCGTCATTACGATCATAACAATAGTAATATAAATTAGGATATACCATTAATATGATTGACAATTAGCGTCATTAAGCATGTAAAGTCGTGGTCAAAAGTTCGCTCCCTCCCAAAATGAAGCAGTGTCGGCCCCAAATGAAATGAACCAGCACAACCACAGCCAGGGAAAGTAAGTTCGGAGACTCATTCCCGTGACTCAGTTTCATCACGGGGAGAGAACTTTTGTTCGCGACTGTACCTAGTCTATATGCAAGACATCTATTCAAAATCAAGAAAAGTAATTCTTTTTCGTATGTCCAAGAATGTACAGTACAAAGACAAACTAACATTCTTTGTGAGAATTGATTAACGAGTTTTGCATTTAAATGAATACTTTATCCAAAAACACATTAATCAGAGGGAATATCTTTTGTGACCTAGATATCTACTTATAATTCAAATAATGATAAAATAGTTCATTGCTGTTTTTAAACACAAACTTGGGGTGTCTTACCTTCGATAGTTCGTTTTCCAACATTTTAGATTGAACGTCTTCATATATCAGAATTTTCCTTATATTATCAAATGTTTTCAATGTGTTCAAGATTTCTACAATAGTTAATGAGGAGTCAACGTAGTCCTTATGATAATATGATTAGAAATTCTCACGAACTATCACAAACGCTCACACAGTCACGTAGTATCACACAACACCCCATTGTCTATGTTCGTTCGTAACCTTTCGAAGTTGCACGAATTCATATTTAATTCACTGATCAATTTATGAAATTGAGTTCAAAATGCTTATTATTTTTGTTAATCTAAAATATTGCAAATGTATTTAAATTACAAGAGATTGGAGACATAGACAATCAAAAGAGTTGTGGAAGGATATGTAGACTGGTGAGAATAACTGCCGCGTGCCTCGGTAGAACATTATTGGGAACACCTATGCTGACGATCGAAAAAAAAGCAAAACTAAAATAATCCGACCTATTGTTTGTTGCTGGGTTAACATCTGAACAATATTATAAAATAGCGAACTATAAATATTTATTGTTTCGATTTTTTTTTTCAGAAAATGTTGTTGGTGTCATGTCACTTTGGGTTTATCACTCCATATTCACCTGTTGATGTGAAACGAGTCAACAGAAAAAATACTGAGTGTTTAGACCTGTAAGATAATCGGAATGCTCCCCATAACAAAAGAAGCTTCTCGTTATTGTTTTCAGTTACATTGTAATATTCGCCACGGGCAACGTACTGTACAGTCTGTGATGTAAATTGCCTCTCTGTATCGTAATGTAATATCAGTGTACAAGGTCGAGTGTAGAATGTCCTGAGCACAATAATCTAATCTGGTCACCTTTTGTTTATTTACACGGATAATAAGTATCTGGTGACGATCGGTGTCATCTAAGTGGATCACTTACTAACAAAAGAGAACACGATAACAGTTAAAATGAACATGGCGAAGTCGAGCGAATTTAGAACTTGTACATTCACGATAACTACAATCATGTTTAGAGCTTTTGAAAGACCGTAGTATATCTAATATTGTAGAATTCCTTCATGTTGTTCGTTATAAAACCAGTGTCTGTTGAATTCAAAACGTTCAACACTCATACAGTCTTGGTTTAGGAAAAGACTTTTACGTTCTATATCTTTATGTGCTAATGGCGTCCAAAATGTCAACTGAAGTATGGCGTCTCGTGAACTTTTATGGCACCTAATCTATGACGTCACCTAAAACGTCACGAGAACCATACTATTGTATTGTCACTTAGCCTTTGACGTCACGAGAACAGTAATGTCACCTGATATATGACATTACATAAACCATGTCACCTCGTCTATGACGTCACTTGAACCATAATATCACCTGGTATATGACGTCACGTAAACCATTGTAACTTGATTTATGACGACACATAATGGATGACGTCAAGTGCATACCCTTAAGCAGAACAGACTTTAAAGGCTACTAACACTGCTCACGCGGACGGTGAGTGACGAGGAGCACTCAGAGCCTATCAAAACTTGTCTACTTTACTCAGCCTTTGTTTCTGTATCTGTTCTACTACTTCTGTTTTCCTTTATTTTCTTCTTCTCTATCTGTCCCTGTCTCTCTAATTCACTACCTGTGTCTATCTTTCTCTGTTTCTATATCTATGCGTTCTCCTGTAATCGTCCTGAGCGTATGTACAGTACATGTCTTACAGGATGCATCTGAAGTGTTTTCTATACCGTTTATCCATTAGTCTGATACAGTATAGTGTATCAATCGTCACTGTACAGAAGAAAACTATAAATCGATGGATTTCTGTAATTCATAAACGAAGATATCTGGAGTGGAGGATGAGGTGTCGGGCAACAATATACATCAGATACAATATGTAATAAATTTATTTAGTTAAAAATAGATTTGTTATATTTATTCAGTGTAGTCGCGATTTCTTTTTTAAAAGAGGCGACAGAAGGTAGAGGCGTGAGGTTAAGTGAACCCAAGTCGTCAGCTACGTGTCCTCTTGTCCAGTACCAGACACAGGTGAGGTAGGAGAGTTGTGTCTCTTCGTTTTGTTTGAAAATTTGTGAGCCAGTTGTGACTCTCCTCAAGCCAAGTATATGTGTGTGTGTGTGTGTGTTTACCTGGAGATGATCAATTAATCTGAATGGTAAACAAAGTAGCGGTGAACTTGCCGTTGTGGCGGTGTAACTCCTTTTAACATAACATCTTTCCATGCCCTCCATCATGGCGTTAATAGCCAACAACCAATAAACTTCTACCAATTACAACGATTGCCTAGAATACCAAAAGTGGGAGGAGCTTGTTAACATGTCAGTTACTGCGTCCCCCAACGTCGCCCCCGGTGGTGAGGTTCGTGCCACGCCCGAGGCCTTGGCGTTGGTGGCCCTGTGGGAGGATGAGTCGAAGTTCTCGCCGTAGTCTGGTCCGCGGTAGTTATTGTGTTGACGACGGCGGCCGTACGGGTACTTGTGTCCCCCTCGGCGGTACAATCTCCTCGGTAGCGATCTCCGCGACTCTGAGGACGCCCATAGACGCGACGCTCCCAGGGGTTATCGTAGTCATACAGTCCCCGCTTACTGCATGAGGGACTGGGTGGTTTCACCTGGGGGATGAGTTGGAGGCGTGGCAACTTTGGGGGTGTGTCCACGCTCACAGAGTACACGCCATCTGTCGAAAGATATGAAATTAAACATAATTTTCTATCTATCAGCTCTTGAGATTCAATGTTATATATAATATGCTCAAAATATACTGAAGGAATACCCTAAGTACGTAATACAAATATTCAAGATATTCTGGTAAAAACTTTAATTATTAGTCATAATATTGTGTTGGAATTACGCAAGTAAGACGTTAAAAACTAAAATACAATAACCTGAAAAATTACAGCTCTAACGCCATCTTTCTTCTACTCTGCGTTTACTACATCATTTCACCATAAATACAAACGCCCAGATAATATCTTTCCTATAAGTCTCTCATTTTCTCACTACACCACCATATGTCTCTCTCTCGCCCTGTTCTCTATTATACCTCGTAGTTCATTCAATGTGTTTTGGTCTACCTCCTTGGTTCACCGTTTCTGTTCTCTCTTGCTACTAACTTCCTTCCCTTCTTGAATATCTGTTGACCCGGATATAGAAATAACAAATAACAGTACCTTTACCTGTATAACTGGACCTTTAAACTACTGTATGGTCTAGTGTGTATTCTGAGTTAGTAGATACATTAGTCATCAACAACTGACTATTTAGGGATATCCATCATGTTTTTGTTGTAAATTTAACCCTGACGTTACATCCCTGGGTTAGTGACGTCACTTCTTACCTGTGTCAATTAGCTGGTACACTGGTGCAGGTGGTTGGGGGTGGGAGAGAGTGGGCGGGAGAAGGCAGGCCGCCCCTACCACCACCAAAACAAACAGCATCCTGACGCAAGATCTAAACTGACTCCCGACATGCTACACCAAATATATATATATATATATATATATATATATATATATATATATATATATATATATATATATATATATATATATATATATATATATATATATATATATATATATATATTACACCTCTGGAGTGACGTAAACCTTGACGCAGAGCACAGTCTTTGGTCCTTGTGACGTACGACCATTTCCTAGAAGTATTCCTCGCCTTACCGTAGATGATGTTTATGGCCATTGTGTTAGGCTATACGACGCAGATGAAAATTGTTTCCAAGAAATTGTCGTTATCTTTGTTAAATATTCGACGAAATAGAAGTGTAAGGTCAGCTATTGAGCCTTTAGTATGCAAAGTAAAAAAAAAAAGTAGTGGTAAACTTGCCAGATCAGGCGCTAGAAACGACGCTCCTCGTGGTACTTTAATGCGGGCGACCGGAAACGACAAGATGATGTTGAACGAGTGTTTAAACCACAGCATCCTGGAGAGTCGTACATCTGTCTGTCCTCCCTCATCTGTGTCGACCATCGTAATGACACCCAGCCAGAGCCAGGTTTCCTCTTTACTGCTGTATTTTTGTTTGTTTCAAGAGATTGATTATCTTACTCAAGTGAATTGATCGTTGTACTCAAGAGGTTGTTTACCTTACTAGAGGAACTGGTTCATTGTGCTAAAACAATTTTCACTGCACTCAAATGGTTGATCGTCTTACTCAAGGAATTGATTCATTATACTCAGGAAACTGAGTCATTTTATTTAATATATTGATTTATAGTTCTTAAGGAGCTGAGAAAAATTGATTAGGTTAGGTTAGGTTGGTTCGTATCGTTTGTAAAATTAATAAGCTCAGCGATCGTGGTCGTGGTATTTTCGTTACACCAACCATTTTGCGTGAGCGCTATCTTTGTGTTTGTTCTCTTTATTGTTACTGTGGGAACCAAGTGATAGGGTTGGTCGATAGAGGCAATGGATATATGTGGGTACTTTTTGCATGCCCAAGAAGTACGACTACCCAAGGCTGTGTGTATATGCGACTGGTGAGTAGGCCTTCTGAATCTGAAAGTCTTAGGTCATTTTTTGCCAAATGTGAAGGTCGTGCAGGGGAAAAAATATCCCTTGACGCTACGGGAATTGTACAGTATAGAATATGAATGTTGATTATTTGGCTGTAAAAAACAAACATGTGCTACTGATCGAACGAGTCAAGAGTCTGAAATATGGAATCACCTGAAAATTAGGAATCCTAGTTTATTTTACCTGATGATTAAATTAAGTCATATTTGGTTCGCTTTATGGTGGTTAATCTTAGGGTGAAGTAAGCTGGGGGTTAATGTTTATGTGATCCTAAATATGTAACTAGAACACTGAGAACTACTTTGAATAAACTAGAGTCTAGACACCTACAGTTGGATATTTTAGTGAAGTTTGAGGCTTAGTTTGGTCTAGTCGGACAATAGCCTTGTATCCATACCTAAGTCTTTAAAGCCTGTGTGGTCGAACTTGAATTTAAAATACACATGAAATAACTAAAGATTATCACTACTATTAGGTATTTGACATTTTATAAGTCTACAACTAGTAGGGTTTATTTTCTTCTAAATTATGTTTCATGTAAGAGACGAGTGTAACAAGTGTTGAAGTACGTGTACCCTTCTGTAATATCTGAATAAAGTAAGGTTCTCCCCGGGATAATGACAACACCATTTTCTCTCATGAATCACGACACAACTTACTCGACTGATAATAAACGAGCTCTCTTGTGGGCGCTCTTTAACTTCTTACTAATAAGTCTCGTAAATTTTCTGCTTATATATGGTCAATTTATTTTTTCACCAGACTCTCTTCTTTATGGGAAATTTTACGCGATAAAATATTACCAACACTGAAAGAACCTTTGTCCATAAAACTTCCTCTCTGCTTCTCTGGTAAATATTGATGGACCTTCTCTCCGTCTGTCCGTCCCTCTCTACCTCCCTCCCAAGAAATCAATCCCTATAGCCAAGCTAGTCGAAAAATAAAAGATGAGAATATATTTTTTTATTTAATGCAATTTGCCCTTGGACTTTTATCTCTTATAGTAAGGACTATTGGGTTTGGATCTTAGAACATCAGAATAATAAACTACTTCTCTCGGTGATCACTTCAGCCACGTCATGGCGAGTGGTAGAAGCTAACAGACTAACCTAAAACTGGCCTGAAACAGAAGGTTCACCTACCTTTTTATGTCATCCCTCTATGGCACAGCTTCCCTATCAGCAGCTGCTTCACACAACTTTTTCTTGGGGGCGATACAGCCTTCCAAACATTAAAACACTCACGCATTTTTTTTTCTTTTCATGCACAACTATTAGGGTTACAGTGTCTTGATGGATGAGTTTCAACGAAACAAGGGAAAATGTTACTCAGGAACGTCCAGAAGCCAGATTTCCGAGCGTCCAGCTGAATTTCAAATGGACACCAAGTCTACAAAATCCCTTTTGATCCAATGATTTACGTCCCTTTAACATGTTATCACACTCACAGCCTGTTTATTCTGACATCAAAGCTGTCACTGCTACTATTTCACCTGACTGTTGAGGAACATTTGTCGCAGTATTTCACAAAAAAGGGAGAGGATGGCGCAAGAAAATTTTAATATTTATAATGACTAATGATTTTTAGCATTCTTTGACGACGGAGAGTCCCAGTGAGTACACAGCCCATGTTAGACTTGGCCTTCTTCATAAAAGAAGACAACGTGGTTGGCATTGTACTTGACAACCTTCCATTCCCAAATGTAATAAAACCTAATTTGCTAAAAAAAAATTGCCCTTTGTAACATAACGTCAAACACACTAAAGTGACAGAGCCTGACACATTAAGTAAAGTGCCCAAGACTCATAACACTTCAGTAAGACGCCTGGAAATTTTAAACCAAGGGCTCCGGACACACCTTTATTGTAGGCTGAAGAACACCTTTCGCTGTTTCCTTTAGGGATTAAAACGTATTTCATAACCCATGTTTATTTGGGTTCCTGTTTTTTTTTATAACCAATGTTCACTCTTATAGCATTTTTTTAATCTTACCATTGTTAACTTGAAGTATTATGACCAATTATCAGAGCGATCATTAACCTGGGTAATTAACACCCAGCTCTTAATGGATACCTAACTTTACATGTTGGGGAAATGAAGGCGATCGAGTAGTGTCGGCCATGCTGCCTCTTTGTGTACTGAAGGCTTAGTCCACACTGTCCCTAACGGGCAGTCATGCCTATGGACCCATCTTCAGTTTTCAACATAATCGCTGTTCACTTGGGTAATTAACACACTTTAACATAACCACTGTTTACTTTTTCAGTTAACACACATTAACACATTGGAGAAAAGTCTACATTCTCCAAATACAGCAAGATTGATTGATTTTGATAATTACAGCCCTGGCGACGCAAATACAACAAGATATTGCAGTACTGTATAATGTAGAGCACAGCGTAAGCCACCTAGGCCCCAATCACCTAAACACTATTCTGGTCAGGTGATTGTCCAATCTTCTTCACACTCTTTCAGTTAACGTTGATTTAGGTAGAAAATATCAAGGTTGGTCATGTATAGATATCAAGCGAAGTCGACTTATTGGTAGGTAAATAGATGGAGACATGTTGGTAGATAGATAGATAGATAGATAGATAGATAGATAGATAGTTAGTGACATAATAGCTGTAGAAATTAGTAGACAATACAGAGATAATGGTATAGTAATATAAAGATAATAGCAGAAACTGGGCATTAATGGTAGAATGATATATACAAAAAGTTAGAAAATCTGGCATAATTGCATTTGAAAATTGTACATATAATGGTAGATAGTAGATTGTTGTAGACGTAATGGTAGTAGATAGTTGTAGACGTAATGATAGTGGATAGTTGTAGACGTAATGGTAGTAGATAATTAATTATAGACGTAATGGTAAGAGTTGTATACGTAATGGTGGTTGATAATTGTATACGTAATGGTGGTAGATAGTTGTATACGTAATGGTGGTAGATAATTGTATACGTATGGTGGTAGATAGTTGTAGAACGTAATGGTGGTAGATAGTTGTATACGTAATGGTAGTAGATAGCTGTAGAAATAATGATAGTAGATAGTTGTAGACGTAATGGAAGTAGATAGTTGTATACGTATGGTGGTAGATAGTTGTAGAACGTAATGGTGGTAGATAGTTGCAGACGTAATGGTAGTAGATAGTTGTAGACGTAATGGTAGTAGATAGTTGTAGACGTAATGGTGGTAAATAACTACAAACAAAATGGTAACAGATAACAGAACACGTAAATAGCAAGAGAAAACAACTGACGCAACAACCCCTAACACAACTACTCAAAACCATTCAGATCCGTGGAACACATAAACGGTGCTTTTTAAATAGATACCTTTAACTTTTCTTGGTGCTGATTACAGATAAGAAGAACCTATGAACAAACTAAGCATGCACATACAAATCACTAATCCTACATACATCAGTCGACTGCAGGATATTACAGTACGTCAGCTGTTAATGAAGGTGAACCCCTTTCTTTTCCGTCTTTAACATGTGCCAGATATATAAAAAAATAACACCTGTGTTAACTTGTCAATGTTGAGTTTTGGCGAGATTAATATAGCAAGATAATTATGTCCCGTGTGTCTTTTAAACTTATAGCCAGAAAGGGATGCCAAAGTAAATAAATTTATATATATATATATATATATATATATATATATATATATATATATATATATATATATATATATATATATATATATTGAAAGACTCAATGTTTTGGCCTTATGCCGTCGAATGATGCTTGTTTATATAAACTTAGTCATCTGAGGTAACATACATATGCAAATATTGCAATATTTTAGCAGTAAGGATACAGGTACTACAGTTTTGTTAGTTACTATTACACCTAATAACATAAATTATACATAAGTGCAAAAGGATCAACATGATAGTGACGCTCTCAGTTGTGCGCATAATTCAAAGACTCGCGTTCAGGCTTTGAAAAAAACGAAGCATGAATCGGAAGGTTAAACCATCAAAAAGTCATTACAGGTAAAAAAAAAAAAGCTTATCAAAAGTACTGTACTAGAGTATTATTTAATTCAAGTTATCTCAACTTTACTAGCATTCTAAGACTCGCGTTTGGAACTTCGAAGAAGTGAAGTGAGTAGTAAAATTAATCTATGTTAAATTTCAGCATGTCCACCAGGGGAAAATACTGAATATCAGAAACACTAAAACATTTACATATCTAGAGTTATCTGTGACATCCAGGGCGGTGGACGCGTGCTGCACTGCTCCACGCGCTCCCTCAATCTCTACAGTACACTCACCCTACTCGTGCCTCTGGTTCTTCAGGAGTCTTTGCTGGTACCGCTTCACGAACTTTGCGATCTTTTTGACGCTGAGTCTCCTGTCGACTAAACGACCATAGCGCTCTGCTGCCTCCTCATTGCTATGATTGAGGGCGTACTGTGCGATCTCCCATTTCTGATTCTTGGAGAGCTTTTTCTTGACTTCGCGGCGCCCTGTCTTACTCTTCCTGTTCGAGGTGCTGGGCGAGTCGTATGTATCCGAGGTGTGAGTGATCCCGTAGGAGCGTGAGTTGCCTAATGACCGAGAAGTGCCGGTGATAGTGGAAGCGGAGGAGGCGACGGGTGTGCCAAATACCGCCGGAGAGTCAGCGATGTCAGAGGATCGAGAGGAGGTACCGGAGGTGCTAGAGGAACTGGGAGAGCTGGAGGAGGTGGAGGAGGAGGAAGAGGTGTCCGATGAACCACCGTTGTGTGAGGCAGTGGGTATATCTTCATTTCTAGACCGAAAGGGCCACGAATAATCGTTGACGCCGTAGTCAGGACCATTGCCCTGACCGCCTCCACGGCGGCGACTGTACGGGTCACTGCCGCCGCCACGCCGCCCCACGCCGCTGTAGCCGCCGCCGCCACCAAAGATTACCTTCCGTTTGAAGCGGTCGTTACTTTCATGCCCCTTGCTATCATCCTCATCCTCTTCGGAATCCAGGTCCAAACCGTTGTCATCATCGTCGTTGTTGCCGTCTTCACTGTCGTCGTAGTCGTCGTCATCGTAGTATAGATGGTCGGGATCTCCAGGATCTAAGAAGTCATCGGTGGGTATGGTGTCGTACTCCTGCTGGTGTTGCAGAATGTCAATTAGCGGCCCGGTGTCCCCGGGCTTCACTTCTGACGTGTCCTCGTCGCTCGTCCACTGATCCAGTGTTGTTTTAGAAGCATCATCTGAGGAACACACCACAGCATGAGGCAGAGTATACATAATTGATTGTTTTCTATCACATGCAACTATAATAATACTGTAATAATTTAATATTACTACTACTAATAATAATATTCTTGAATAATAATAGCAATAATATTTATAATAGTAATAAGCAAATTTGTAAAAATTATAATAATAATAATAATAATAATAATAATAATAATAATAATAATAATAATAATAATAATAATAATAATAATAATAATAATAATAATAATAATATTAATAATAATAATATACAGTAATGTAGGTTGTGATCGTGATGACTGGGTTCCCTTCAGTTATCCACCTGGTACGAGATTTTTTTATTTATTTATATACTTTTTTTTTACGGGGGATAGCCCACTCGGGCACAGGTTACTCGACCCACAACGGAGCCTGGGGGGCTGAAAAGATAAGAATAAAACAAAAATAAAAATAGAAAAGAAAAAGATTATATTAATCTACACCACGAAGATGTCGGAAAACCAGCTTTGATATCTACATCCTACAATACCAATTTAGGAATTAAGTGCATATTAACACAAGGTAAAGCACACTAAAGCTTGGTGATACGATAAGACTCGATGATATACGTTATCTAACCACACATCGTCACATTATAATTACAGGTAAATATATTTGCCCCGAAAACCTTAAGAAACACATTTTAATATCATCTATCCAACAGCATCACTAGCAGAATCAAGTCACTTAAAGGTTAAAGATATAGTTCCCAGAACACCACCAGTATGGCGACATGTACCAAAACAGACCACAGGATGGTAACATCTCAAGTTAGAAGTGTATCACTTAAATGTACTACTCAGAAATGATGAACCTTTCTTGTATGTATGTTACGCTCTTTTTTTGCAAAATCGGTCTCTTTGGATAAAGGCCGGTCAATTTAATAACAGTCCAAAAACTCAGTCGTTTTGCGTCATGACCGTAAATACTCTGCCACTTAGCAAAAAGGTTACAATATTGACCATTTTTCAACATGACTACCAATCATGCTGGTCATTTTGAAAAACGGCCTATCAATATTTTGACCTTGTCATATCACAGCTATGACACCAATAATGGCGAATGTCATATTTAAGATATGACACGGTAAGAGAGAGGATTCGTTGTCCGTTAAAGAAATATTTTGTTGAGTAGTCTAATCACTAGTCATGCCATAGCCTCATTCCTCTCTGGATCAGCCAATCCTGAGGCAGTAGCAACACCAGGGTAAGTATATGTGCCTGACCTGTCCTTCCCGCGTCCCACTCATTACCGAGAGTTCCCGTGTGGTGTGATGCTTACTTGCCAAAGTATGCATGGAAGAAAGAAGAAGTTTGATCTAATTCTGGCCGAAGCAGATAAAGGAAAGGTGGACAACGCATTACGCTTGTGGCCAAAGGATGAGTACGAACGCATTATAAATCATTTGAGTGAATTTGAAAAACCTGAGGTGAAGATTACTCAGGACTATCACAGTTGAAGGGACGACTGTGCGAAAGCTTTAATAAAGGGGAACCGTTTTTTTTTACAGGGAATAGCTCACCCGGGCACAGGTCATCGACCCACAACGGGGCCTGGGGGGTGAAAATTTTTGAGTAAAAGGAAATTAAAAATAGAAGAGAAAAACGACTATATTAATCTACACGACGAAGGTGCCGGAAAACCAGCTATTTGAAGTTCTTAGGAGACAAAAATATCCTTTACAAAGCTACCAGTGAAAAATATGTTATCATTACAATAGCCCAAATAACGCTGTACAGTTAGAAGCAGTAATTGCTACCCCCATTAGACGGAGCCATAGTCAGTGAAGGCCGATATTGACACAATGCAACATCACCAGCAACGATAGTTCCAAAACTATACCCAGCAACGTTTAGACAGGGGCGCAGGGGGGAGGGGCCGCAACCTTCACTTATCATTGCGTAAAACGACCGGGTTTTGACCTGTTTACAAATTGGCCTTATTCCAAAACTTTACAAAATGACCGTAATCATATATATATATATATATATATATATATATATATATATATATATATATATATATATATATATATATATATATATATATATATATATATATATATATATATATATATATATATATATATATATATATATATATATATATATATATATATATTTTTTTTTTTTTTTTTTTTTTTTTTAGGAGTTAGCCCACTCGGCCACAGTTCAATGACCTAACCTTATGTAGATTAGGTTAGGTTAGGTTAAGTTTGCTATGAAACTAATCATTCATATGTAGTATGATGGTCTATAATTCTAAATGATCGTCTATGGTCAATCGGTTAAAAAAATACATAGAAGTTATCGCTATGGTACTCCTACAACAAGGCTCCAGAGTTACCCTTCTAACTCAACACAAGCCATGCAGCATCATTCACCTGTATCTCGCGTCCCACCCTAAGGATTACTCGGCGTTATGATCTCTGTTCCTTTACACACATTACTGCTTCATGAATGCCCCCCCCGTCTCTCTCGTCCAGTGCATCTTTTACCCTTCCCCTTCCCCTCCCTCTCAAACACAACATTTCTGTTGTTTCCTCTTTCTTCTTGCATCCAGAGTCCATAAAATAATGTCGGTTTAACAATACATACCCATCTCTATATCTTCATTGACACAGTTCTCTCTCTCTCTCTCTCTCTTTCCTTACATTCCACAAATTACCTTCTTTCCATCTGCTATTCTGTTTCTATTCATTATTCATCGTACCATTTGGTGGCATTTCCCTTCCCAGATATCTGAAATGTTCAACATTTTACATTACATCTCCATTCAAGCTAACAGTTGAGTCTTCCTGTCAACCTCTTACAATATTTTTTCTTACTTTACATTTGTTAATAATTCAGTGTACAATATCTCCTATAGTTTATCCTCTTCCTCTCTCACTCACTAATATTTGAAACAGTGTCTTTCGTGTCACCCATTAGCACAGTGTTATCCGCATACAGTTGCTGACGCACCTTCCACCCAGAGCCAATATCTTTACTCACAAAATTTACAATATTCTTTACCATGATTGCTCTTACCTCTCATACTACACCGTTCTTAAACCTGCTGTTCACTCGTACTGACTAATGCAAACGCTTGATCTATAAATCCTCACCTAACCTAACCAAACGTAACCTAACCTAACTTAACACTTTATTTTTTTCTCACAATAGCCATACTAGTAAAAATTATTCATTTCGCTTCCAAAACACGTTCATATTAGCTAAGTCACTCTAAAATATTATCCTTCTTGAGTTTGTTTGCATCCCATTATTCATTTAATTCTTCTATAACTTTACACTTTTTAATCGTTCACTTATCATTTAATTTATTATTTTATACTTTTCATTCGTCTATTTATATTTTTCTATTTGTACTTTTCATGCTTCCATTTATCATAGTTTTTCATCTTCTATCACTTTAATCTCTTCATTCCTTCATTTGTCATTATTTTTGTTTTCTACTACTTTACACTTTTCATCCTTCCAATTCTCAGTGTAGACAACTAAACCTCTCATCCGTTATATAAGCATTGGTTCTTGTAGCTACCATTCTGTGCCCCTTTCATCTTCATCTCATTGATATTGAGGTTAAGGTAGGGTGGGTAGGTTAGGGTAAGGTAGGAAGGGTTAGGTTAAGGTAGGTTAGGGTAGCATAGGTTAGGGTAAGGTAGGGTGGGGTAAGTTAGGGTATGGTAGGTTAGGTTAGGATAAGGTAGGATGGGTTAGGTTATGGTAAGGTAGTATCGATTAGGTTAGGTTAGGGTGAGGTATGGTGGGTAAGTTTAATTTAGGGTAGGGTAGGGTAGGGTAGGATATACTGTAGTTAGCGTTTGGGCAGGTTAGGGTGAGTTAGGTTAGGTTAGGTTAGGGTAAACACTAACGTCACTCACTTGCCACTTAATCTTCTGTCTACGAACATTGAAACCTGACAACACTTCAGCTCCAATATGAAAAGTTTCTTCGTCTTCCCTGTCACACCTCTCTAAACACACATTTTATATGTACATATATTTCATTCAGAGTTTCGAAAAAAGTTTTATATATATATATATATATATATATATATATATATATATATATATATATATATATACAAACACATTATAATTATTCCTAAAATGCATGATGTATATATACTGTACAGTATATAGTATATACGTAGGTGGTGTGGGTGGCAGGAGAAGGGGGTCAGTGGGTGGCGTGGGTGGCAGTAGGGGGTCAGTGGGTGGTGTGGTGGCAGGTGAAGAATCAGTGGGTGGTGTGGGTGGCAGTGAAGGGGTCAGTGGGTGGCGTGGGTGGCAGTAGAAGAGGTCAGTGGGTGGTGTGAGGTGGCAGCTGTGGGGGATCAATGAGGAGGTGTGGATGACAGCAGGGGGTGGTGGTGGCAGCAACAGGGGATCAGTGGGAGGTGTGGATGACAGCAGCAGGGGGTGGTGGGTGGCAGCAGCAGGAGATCAGTGGGAGGTGTGGATGACAGCAGCAGGGGGGTGGTGGGTGGCAGCAGTGGGGGATCAATGAGAGGTGTGGATGACAGCAGCAGGGGGGGTGGTGGGTGGCAGCAGTAGGGGATCAATGGGAGGTGTGGATGACAGCAGCGGGGGTGGTGGTAACAGCAGTGGGGATCAATGAGAGGTGTGGATGACAGCAGGGGGGTGGTGGGTGGCAGCAGTAGGGATCAATGAGAGGTGTGGATGACAGCAGCAGGGGGTGGTGGGTGGCAGCAGTAGGGGATCAATGGGAGGTGTGGATGACAGCAGCGGAGGGTGGTGGGTGGCGGACAGGACGCAGGTAATAAAGAGTGTCGGCACCACAGGACGTGCTCCACGACTGTCACACGCTCATCAACCTCATTAACATCTAGTGTGTTATCCTGCCCGGGAGCCATTGAAACCGACCGACTCCTTCTTACAGTAATTGTGCTATCTCGGTTACCCCCGTAGAAGATGTGTCCAAGATATTATCCTGGCAGTTTATCCATCAACAGGAGTCAAAATCAAGCACGAGGGTTACCGCGGGGGAGGACTGGAGGTGTGAAGACAGATTTAGTGGGTCACTTCCGCGATCAGTACAAGAGCTTAAGTCCACTTTCACCTGCAACGTCTTAGTACTGAAACGTGCGGCACTCTGTCTTAACCACATCCCAGTTTCTTCTTCGTTCCACTTTGTCTTCACACAGAAGTAATGTACATTAATTAAATATAAACTACTAAATCAACAATAATCAAACAATCACTTGTATATGTTGAGTTTCTTTTGAGTGTCAACGATGTATCACTTGAGGAGATGCAGAGGACCTACCTATTGTTACGGACTTCTGTGCTGTAACGACGGTGAGGAACACGACAGCGGCAGTCACGAGCTCAGGCGAGAACATCATCAGACCAGCGACACCACTCAACTGACCCCCCACCCTCATAACCAACTTTATATACCCGCACCTCACCCTCATGGCCACTACATAAACATACCATGGATTAACGCCTCTATCAAGGCCTATACATCATTCCACATGTCAGGAGACAATGGAGGTGTTAAAAGTGGTACAGATCCTTAGTTACCTGGCCAGTTTTTTAGTTAGGGTAGGCGTTTATGCGAGGGAGGAAATGCGTGTTGAGACAGTTCCTCTCGGCTCCCACCGGCCTCCTTTCATCCCATGGTACAAAGTGTTCACCGGTTGTGTTGTCCTTCATAAGGACATTCTCATGTAACCTCATACACTTGTACTGACACCGATAGCTTTTTAAAAAAAATTAGGTTGGCACCCGTGAGACACCTACTGGAGGAGGCTTCCCAGGGACACATTCATCCTCAGATTGTAGAACAGATGTTTATTCAAACAAATGATGCGTATTACACCGCCTCACCGAGAACCTTCCACTACTGTAGATGGGCAGAGAGCCAAGAGTTGTTCAATGTATTGAAAACGTAATGCATTTTGGGGTTAACAAAGCTGAGGAGTCAGTCACCTCATTGTAAATCCCAAACCCCAATAATGATAAACAACACATTTTACTTCGCGTACAAACAACTACAAATGTTTCAGAACGTCAGGGGGGGGGGGGGTACGGAAAAAAGTACACACGAGCAACCGAAGGATTGGCCAGTGATCCAGACATGAATATTGATGCTCAAAAGAGCAAATGGCTTAAAATGAGCATCAGAAAGACACTAAAGAGGTATAAATACAGAAGCGTTAATAAAAGTCATTGGTCAGTATCTTGCGTAATACTACACACAAAGTTATACGTTTACACATTTTTGAGAGAGTGATGGTTGGGGGAGGACAGCTTGCAACGAACACGATTCCCAGATAGACCATTTCTTCCCACCTGGACGATTAAAGTTAAAAATCGTCCATACGTCACAAATTCTATGGGAAATACGATGTTTATTATAGGAATATATTACGAACTATATTAGGATGAATGAATTATAGGAATATAATAACAAAATACAACATAAATTATAATAGGAATGTTTTATTATAAGGATTACTATTTCCTCCCAAACAATCCATGTGGGAATCGTCTTTTGGGGAATCATCCAGGTGGGATGACACCATGATGGCGTATCAAAGTTTTGGATTACTTTATCGAAGAGACATTCAGGGGTTAAAAATCGGTGCTATCAAGGTTCTGGTATGAAAGCACTTATGTCTGTAAGGCAGCTGTCGCACTGGATAGGTGACAGCACTAGATAGGGTCGCACTGGAAAATGCTTGGGTAATCCTGCACTAGTCCAACAACAATAAAAAAATTATGTAAGCTAGAGGGAGGGAGGGAGAGCGGGGGGGGGGGGTGTCCTGAAATTTCGCTGTCATCAAGAGACTGACAGAATTTCCAATTCATTATACAGTACAGTACAACAATAACAGTGCGTAGAGATCAACATGCTTTTTACGTTATTTACGGAATCTTTACTGCAAAATGTATAGCAAAGTTATGAAGAATGTATATACAGTATTCATATTTGTTAGTTGTCAAAATATTTATACATTGGGTTGCAGATAGTGTTAGCCTCTGGCAGCGCTGTTTAGTATCCCTGCAATGAAGATTGGCGGTTTTATAATCTCTAGGGAACAGATGCACTGTACAGTACAAAACTGGTCACTCTATCTCTGACAGTAATACTTTCTCCGCAAGTAATCCAGTGGACACCAGTTTTCATAGTGGCTGCAGTCGACTGAGGGGGTGGCCTCTCCACCTGTCCACTCTGTGACGTCATGCACGAGCTAGGTCGCATTTTGGGTCGGGTGTGAGTAGACCTTCTCCTCTATAGACCTTGGGTTAGACCAGTCTAAAGAGCTGTAACGAGATGTTTGATGTCATCAGAAGGGAAAGCACAGGAGGGAGTCACTCTCCAGACGACACCTTGTTACAGTTATTCAAAGCTATTCTAACTACTCTTCCTGAGCATGTGGGCCTCCTATGTCATAACCTCGCCCCTTAAACTGCTCGAAGCATGGGGCTAACGTCATCTTGGGGTTCGCAACTTGATCTGTTCACCAAATTCTACGGCGGTACAAGCTGATTTTACGGAGAGCAAGAGGGATTTTTTTCCGCCTTGAGAGCATCTCTATCACCCATCAAACTCACATACGTGGCAGACATACACGTTTCACTGTGATCATGCAATTCCTAGGTATTCGCTTTTGAAACAAATACCTCATTAAACTACACAATTGATCACTGTGTACTTAGTTCTCCAAAGATGACTTCTTCTGCCCTCGGTGCGCCATGTTCTTTGAATTATATGAAAAACTTGTTACCACCATTCCTATAAGTAAGCATTAGAGTGTCTTGACGTTAAATAAATTGGGGTGCCTAATCTCCAGGTAATCTTTATCCTACTTAGCATATGCCTCCGCCTACTGAGAAGCGGTGGAGACGCCTATGTTGCCATTAACTCATTAGTAGTATCAAGTGGGGATCACGTGAAGATTATGTACCCCAGCTTATTTCACCTAAATATTAGACGCTCAAACGCTACCTGGGGAGGTTAAGTAAAGTTAGGTTAGCGTTAGGGTGATTAATCTTCTGGTGATATAATTTGAGATGTCTAATCTTTATATAATATCTACTCACCAATTTTGTATGGAGTTCCTCAAGGCTCCATTTTCGGTCCTGTACTGTTTTTGTTGTCCATAAACGATATTGTCCACTCCAGCCCACTCATAAAATACAACTTATTTGCAGACGATAGTAATCTCTATGCCAGCAACTCAGACCTTCATTCCTTGGTGAGAACTATGAACACTGAATTGACTAAAGTCAGTCCTGGGTATTACGTAATAAACTCACCTTAAAACTTGAGAAAACCCACTACACGATCTTTCACAGAAGTAAAAACTTACCCCAGATTTGGATCCCCTGTACCTTGGTAATACAGTCCTCAAACGCGAACAAAATGCTATAATCCTCGGGGTTCTTGTTATTGAGAAACTTAGCTGGAGAAACCACATACAAGCCATTCACAGTAAAGCCAATAAACTGTGCGGTATCATGCATCACACTCGACAGTCTTTCACTCTTACAGCAATGAAAGAAATGTTATGATCTTGCTTACCAACACCTGATACACTGTCACACACTATGGGGGGCCTCTGGCTCTTCTAAAACACAACCCCTGGTTATTGCACAAAAGAGAGTTGTACAGACAATGACCTAGTTGAAAAAAAAACTGATCACACAAACGAAAAATTTGCTAAATTGAAAATGTTAAAATTCGAGGATATTAACCCCTGCTGCTGTCCCCTATTTGTTTACAAATCTGTCAATAACTTGCTTGACAATAATTATTTTAATTTCCGAAATAATCAGAGATAAAACTTAAGGCACCCAGAGCAACTGTACGCTCCTCAGTCCCAGACCTCCATAAAATATCACGGTGTGAAGGTGTGAGAACAACTTACCCCCCACCCATCTGAGCAAAGGCTACGCTCCCTTCCTTTAAATCATCTCTTAAAAAAATATCTATTGTCTAAGTATTAATATTTTTTGTAATGCCTACTTTATATTCCTGCTTTTATTGTACCACTAAAACCGTTTTATCAGAAATTATCATGTAGATAAATAGAAATTACCATTGCAATAAATATATTTGCCAACTAGACATAATACTGATAGCTCTGTCCTCTTGTTCCACCTCAATACAACCCATGTTGTACTGTTTCCGGAGCAAGTGATTTTTTGTGTCCATGTGCCCAGCACTTGCCCGGCGGACAAGCTAATATTTTGAAGTAAATACCAAGGCTCACCGTATACGTTTAACCAGGGAGGTCATCAGTCTACCAGGATTGGTGACGGATGTCAGGTGCAGGGAATTTAACTCTACAATAGGCCGTCAACCTGCCTCAGTCGGTCAACTTGTCACAATTTCAAAGGAACCACCAAGCTGAGAGGCTGCAGAAGTGAGGTGACAAGAGTTATGACCTCACATGACAAGTGTTACCGCCACTGACACCGGGTTATTGGAGGGGGGGGGGGTGATCGCAAGTGCTGCCTCCACCTCCCCACACGAGGTGATGAGTTACGTCATCACTCGGTAAGGGTTACCGCCATTTGGACGGACACAAGTGATCTGTGAATTCATAAACACAATACATTTAAATGTTTTAAGGTGTTTTATTTAATTTTCCCATAAGAAATCATGCCTCGCAAATTACCTTAAAAAATATTACAGGACAAGAAAAAAGATATTCGCCCGCGTAAATTTCAAGTCACTTGCCCTGGTCAAGTATATGTTCTACATAATCTGTACAGACTGTTATAAAGCCAAATCAGGAAGAGATAAATGTAATGCAGGTCGCGTCACTAACATAAGCTGCTTCCTTGTTCCCACATCCGGACCCTAAGAGTGACATCACTAAAAACCAAGGGCAGACATTGACTAGTACTGTTAAGTGTGGTACATGAACCAAGTCTCATTGAAAAGAATCCCACCGGACAATTTTCCTACTGGGTGAGATCCCACCATGAAATTAAAGTGTGTGTGGGATGAGATAACAAAGTAAGATTGTGTTTGAGTCTCCGCAAATAATAAGTTCTGGGTTTGATTCTTGGGAAGTTTGAATATTTAAGTAAATTACAGTGCTTCCTTTGCCTTTGTTGACCCTGCAGCAGTGTGAATCACCTGGTTTATGGCGTGTTTAGGGTAAAATAACGGACCAAACGTCAAGATCGTAGAGGGAGCGTGAAAGAAGCATACGAGTATTAAGGAAACAAAAAAGAACGTGAAGGAGGAGTACAGGTTGCGTGAAGGAGTACAGGTTGCGTGAAGGAGGAGTACAGGTTGCGTGAAGGAGTACAGGTTGCGTGAAGGCAGCGCAGGGGATGGGGGAGGGGGTGAAGGAAGTATACAAAACATAGTGGTTTTGATGATGGGTACTAAATACAAAATATATATATATTGTTGCCTTTGCAAGCGATAGGGCAAGCGTAATACTTGGCAAAGAGTTTGGCGTTGCCATGTCTGATGCAATCAACGAAGTTACATCTGTGATATTTTTTGTGTAGTTTACACACACTATAGTCGTTCACCTGAAAATCTATATCAATTAAAAGTTTGTGCTCGTGATGTGGATGAGCATCTGAAGAAAATTTGAAGTGTATTTGGAGACAGATGGGATACAAGCTCCTGCAACTATACTGTCAAGCTATGTGTCTACATTTTCAGTCTACATCTGAAGATAAAATCAGACTATCAAAAGTACTCAAGTATTTTAAGTAGAAAATAATTAGGCTTTTTACTTTACGTAGCCTCCACAATGTGGAATAACTAAACAAGCCGAAGGGAATGATTTTCTACATGGTCTATTTCTCATGAAATATTTTATGTAGATGATTTTGTTTTTTGTTTTAGTTTTGACTAATACTGTATAATTCTGTGATCCGTCCTCACGCTTTTTTGCTTGGACTACACTACCGTTTACAATACAAACGTGATTCAGCAGTCGTGATCGTGCGGCTCAGCCAACACTGGACGTCGTAGGTAAACAAAGATCATCAGCTGAGAGCATTCTTCATTTATCTGTTCATCATCATTTCACTACTTCACTTCGTTCTTATAACCTTTAGTGTCTAGTGTTAGTAAAGAAGGAAACCGGAGTACCCGGAGAAAACCTGCGATGTTTGAGAGGATTACACTGGATAACATGCTTCTTACATCTGTCCCGGGCTGGAAATTTAACCCAGGAGAAGAGTACTGAGAGGTACGCGTGTTACCGCTGTACTCCCAACACCCTATTTAAGGGAGCATGAAGAGAGGGTAGAGGGAGGGAGCATGAAGAGAGGGTAGAGGGAGGGAGCATGAAGAGAGGGTAGAGGGAGCGAGCATGAAGAGAGGGTAGAGGGAGCGAGCGTGAGGAGAGGGTAGAGGGAGAGAGCATGAAGAGAGAGTAGAGGGAGGGAGCGTGAGGAGAGGGTAGAGGGAGGGAGCTTGAAAAGGGACCGCCACCACTATGAGTGTAATGGTGTGGAAAGACTTTATATACCTTTTCCTGTACCGGGTGGGTGTATAGGTGTACGTGGGAGGTGTAGAGTGGGTGTAGGTGTACGTGGGAGGTGTAGAGTGGGTGTAGGTGTACGTGGGAGGTGTAGAGTGGGTGTAGGTGTGCGTGGGAGGTGTAGAGTGGGTGTAGGTGTACGTGGGAGGTGTAGAGTGGGTGTAGGTGTACGTGGGCGGTGTAGAGTGGGTGGCAATTATGGAAGATTTGTGTGAGAGGGGCGTGAGTGGAGTATGAGAGGTGTAAGAGGGGCGTGAGTGTAGTGTGAGAGGTATGTAGGTGCTCTTACTGGCCACCCACCGCGGAAATAGCTTGTTGGACCTCATGTTTACACCTCCCCCCGACCCTCTGTGTGATGCCGCTGATCGCCACCCACACCCACCCTTGTGATGCCGCCCACTACAACCCGAACCCGTCCTTGTGACGTCGTCCACCACTACCAACACCCACCCTTGTGACGTTGTAATGCCGCCCTTCACCACCCTAGTGATGCCGCCTATCACCGCACTAGTGCTCCTGCCCCCACCGAACAACAACACCCTTGTTCGACATGTTCCATGGACGGGGTGAAGGTTTGGGAGCATTTCACCACCAATATTCAATGTCAAGAAGTGTAAGAGGACGCACCTAGGTCGTTCCAACAGTAAGGAGGCGTACCACACATCCCAACAGGACGAAGAAACAACATTAATAAAGACCGAATGTGAAAAGGAACTGGGTGTGTATTTTGATAACGAACTGAAGTTCTCGGGCCATTGTAAAAAGAAGGTGAATCAAGCAACTAAACCAGTAGGTCTTATAAGAAGGTATTAACGCTTTTCAAGAGTGAGGTGCATCCCTGTCTAGAGTACTGTCACCCCGTCTGGTCCCCGAGATATGCTAGAGGTTATCAGTAGATTGAAAACGTCCAAAGGGGGGCCACCAGACTGGTGCCTGTACTACGGTACCTCAGGAACCCAGAGAGATTAGAATGCCCCCAATTGCCTAACTTATACTATCGACGGGCAAGGGGTGACTCATTAAAAGTTTATAAACAACTCAAGAGGACATTACTCTGTCGAGTGTTCATACCTAGAGCTGGCGGATGGCCGACCCACTAGAGGTCACAGCTTAAGCTTGAAGAAGCCACAAGTTCAGAAAATTGTCTGGACAAACTTTTTCGGAGTTAAAGTTGTGAACCCTTGGAGCAATCAGCCAGAGAGCGTTGTGACGGCACCGAGTGTGAACTGGCCAAAATTGGAGCAGGTATAGATGCATTCTGGAACCAGTGCATGCCCAGTACTTGCCGACATGCGTAACAGAGACGTGACCGACCGCTCAAGCGGCTAACTGGCAGATCAGTGGCGAAGAGGATAAAGTAAAGTAAAATAAAGTAAATATGGAATGGATGCGCCAGGGATACGACGGCGCCGGTAATGTATCTGGTTATTTCCGAGGTGTACAGACACGTATCTGAAAGCTAAATCCTTCAGCCAGCTATGTCCATTACCGCAGCCACACTTGAACCTAGCCATAATTACAAGGCTGTCCCTATCCGAAATATCTCCGCCTCGCCACTACGTCTCGATCTATAGCCACTCAGACTGTCAAAGAAGCTTCATTACTGAACAAATTCTGTGAAACAAGATGAAACCAGGTCATCACATGTTTTCCTGCCATCGTATAGATACAGGTTTACACCATCTCGTCAAGGAAAAATCCAGCATTAACGTTTCATTATTTCTCAACTTGCATTTTAATTCATCTGCCTCCTTATCAGCAGCTACATATCTTAAGTTCTTGATGCCATTCTGTAATGTGCTCCTGGCTAAAAACTGTAACCTCCTCCATGCATCACAATAAATGGACACTTTTTATTTTCTTCAGTAGAAGCGAGATGATGACACCTGTGACTGCATATGGGCAAAAGAGTGCTGATTGTATGGATGTATCTACCACAGCTCGTAGTGGACGGCGGCAGGCTCAGTGCTCAAACATACCAGCACCGGAACCCATAGATTACTGGAGACTCACTGTCTATACTTGCCTTTATTGACTATCTTATCATTCAACCTAATGACAGATTCTGCAAGCCTCCCCCCGTCCCCCCCCCCCTACGTGCTCAGTATATCCTTTCAGACTTCACTGACAAGTTAATAGATGACATTTAACCCAGTAATAAAGAAGAATACATCCACATCAACCGACACGACACAGAACAGAAAATCTGCAAGCACTACATCAAGATAGCAGTTTCCAGAAATTCCAGTTGCCTTCTGTCCTACTCCTCCCAATACCGTTACCGTCACCACGGGATTGTATCCAAACACTCGACCTCTGCCTACCATATGCCAGTCGGCCCAGTTTCCACTCAGCACAGTTCACCACCTGAAGACTTAACTAAGTAGCCTGAAGACTTAACTAAGTAGCCTGATGACTGATGAATGACTCAGCAGTCTCGCTTTCCTCCATATTCATCAAGATATAAATATAGACGTTTGTGTTATCCTTAAGAAGTTTGACGCCACAGTACACCGTCGTCACGTCATTTCTAATAATATCTAAAAGCATGTGTCACACCCTTTCTTGTCTTTGGCTCACAACCCATTAGCGTAACCCTTCCACTAATATAAATATTTTTTAATTACTGATTTCACCCGGGGGCGTCAAACCCGAACTTTCTGAATTTGAAGATTTTATACCATTGTTTTTATTTATTTTCTCTCGGTGTATAGGGTAGGTTAAACTTTATTTTATTTATTTTATTTTATTTTTTTTTTTTTTACGGAGATTAGCCCACTCGGGCACAGGTCACTGACCCACATCACGGCCTGGGGGCGAAAATACAATAATAATAATAATAATAATAATAATAATAATAATAATAATAATAATAATAATAATTATTATTATTATTATTATTTTTATTATTATTAACAGCAATAATAATAATTAATACAAATAAAAAATTATAATAAAAATAAAATAATGATAATAACCATAAATAAAAAATAAATATAATATATATCAAGAGTGGGAAACGATATACATTATGTTGTTGTATTGTCAGTAGTTAGAGAGACAATTGAACCCTGCAATTGTGTGTAAATGAGGCAGAAAGACAGATCAGCAACCTAGGACTTGGTCACAATTTTCCTGATGCCATATGGCAGCAGGGTCTACCATTAGACAATACATTATGCTTCCAATATCTTCCCAGGCGGTAGTACCCACCTGTTTGGTAGATGCCTACTACCTACTCCGTTGAACATAATACAGAAGATCTAAATTGCAGCTTGAGTAATTTAGTACACTTCATATGTTTTTCTTGTTTTTGTTTTTGTTTTAAAAAATTTCGGCAAAATTATTGCACGCATCACAGGTCACAGGTCACAGGTTGTTCCATAACTGGTGGATACTGGATGGCGGATTCCGTCGACGAACGTTGGAAATGTTTCTTTATCTCCGCATCATATAAGAGAGGAATTTTATTTATAAATATCTTTATTTTGCATTAATATGGTGTAAATAAAATTTAATTATATTAAATAATATTTTTTGTGAAATTTAATTACAATTTATTATAAAAAAATGAAACATTGTAGATTTTATAATAGGATGGCTCCTTCAAACCTGTATTTAATATACGCAAACTATTTAAGGTTTTGTCTCTCTCCCCGCGGCTGTCATTCCTTCTCTCGCCGCATATTATACTAAATTAAATAGTCCAGTACTTGAAGGGAACATGGCTAGCTCTTCACAGGTAAGGTCTTATGAGTGGTTTATCGGAAAGTAGATTTGTTTTAGTATGGCTCTCACACCTATACAGGGTGTAGTACAGGTAGGTTAGGTACTGACCTCGGTACTTTCTTATTGTTATAATCTCAATGGTATAATATGTGTGAATAGCTTTTTATTGCATTTTGTGATAAATATTTATAAATTTCCATGCCCGTAAATGATGGGAAATAGATTTTATGGTGTATTCCTCGTTTTCATACGAATTTGGCCATCATTTCCCCCAATTATCAACAATGTTGGTTGCACAAAGTGGGTAGGGCTTTGAAGTAGAGGGAAATTGTGAGCTAAAAACGCAAAAAAAATAAAAACGAAACCTAACCAGAAAAAACAGAAGGACCTGACCTAACCTCCTACCCAGGGAGGGGAGTGGAGCCCCACTAATCCCGCGGTGTGTACAAAACTGGGTTAGGGTCATCTCGTACCCAAGACAACTCGTACCCAACTCACGAGATAAGTCGTACCCCTGAATTCTTACACCCAATTCAAGAGATAATCCATACCTATTGGTATACAGTATATACCATGCATTTTAGCTTTATCTATGATTACAAAAAGCGATTATGTAAATCTTGTAGGAAAGTGCAGTGAAATAGGGAAATGTAATGCAGGCTTTAAAATGGTTGCATCTCATTACATAAGTATGTTATTTCATCACAAACATTGCACTACAAGTACAGTCACCCAAAAAAGTCCTGTCGCCTCTCATCCTGAACCACGAACCCCGAGAATCGGACTCGTGAACCCGAATCAGTAGACACCGATATATTATTCTGTCCATAAATGCTTTGGATTCAAGAGACCGAATCTCGGGGTTCATGGTTCAGAATGAGAGGCGACAGGACTTTTGTGGGTGACTGTACAAATTTCACACTATGTGGTTTAGAATAACTTTATTGCAATTTACAGATTTCAGGCTAATAGATTTGGCAGTTTCAATTTATAAACTGGGTGATGTAAACGTTTAAAATGGTCATAAGTCAACAAAATATAGACATGCATAAAAACATTGATTTTCCAGCTCCAGCTTTTTATAAACAAATCAGTTAGTGTACAGTATATAATACGGGGCTCCTCGCGGGTAGTTTTCCGGTATAACGAACATGTTCTACAGAGTGACTGACATCGTGACATCGTCAGGAATTTCTTTTTCTGACATGTCAACGTCAAGAATGAAATACAGTAGTAATAAGGATATAAAAGAACAAAGAGTGGGAATATTGGCCAATGCATATACAATTAGTTATGTTATTGTAAGTTAATGAAACTCTGGATAGATTTGTTTAAAAAGTCATGACCACACGGAAACAAGACCAGTATGAGTAACGTAACGACTTGATTATGTGTCGAAAGTGCTTAAATAATACATAGAAAATCTAAAATGGGTATCTTTTTCTTCAAAGCACCACAAAACTCTCACTTTTAAGCTTGCCAGCCATTTTAAAGTGAATTACAAACGAAAATTTTGTCAGTACACAGCACAGTCACTGACGTTGGGACTCGAAAATACATAATTTGACAAAATTTTGGTACGAATGAGGTGGTCGTTTGTCTGGGTGGTCGTATGTCCTGGTGGTCATAAGTCAAGTAGGTCGTAAGTCGGGGAGTAGCTGTATATGGGTACGAACTGTCGTAAATTGGGTACAAGTTATCTCGTAATTGGGTACGAGTTGACATGTTCTGATGGGTACGATTTGCTTGGGTACGAGTTGTCCAGCACCCTACAAAACGTACTTCGGTAGTGTGTGTGTCTCTTATTGCAATACCAAGTACTGTATGCCGATCTGCATGGTACTGACTGTGAATCACACCTTGGACACTTGACTGAAGAAGGGAGAACACCATGAGCCCTCAAGATGTCAATAGCTGCTGCTTATTTCTAAGAAATTCACTGAATTACACACCAATCTGCCAAGGAGCAACTGGCTAATATTTAGAAGTTGCTAACACCTAATATATTCAGTTTTATATAGGGAGAAAGAGAAAAAATTATTCTATAATGTTTCCGTCGGAAATTTTTATTTTTTTAGTACCCTGTATTCTAATCGATAGATTACCAGCTGGTAATTATTGAAGAATAACTTGCAGCCGATTTTTCACAGAAAAGATTATAAAAATGCTGCAATTTTACTGTTTTATGGTGGACATTGTCATAGTTTGTGCATATGTGTTAAAAGTGGTTATTTCTAAATTAAACCTAACCTAACCTTATTTGATATGAAAAACAAACAGCAGAAGCATTGTTGGAAGACCTCATCAGCCTAATCAAACAAACCTACCTAACCTTAACTAACTTCCTAGCGGAGCTTCCGGACCCCCGGGTATATTAAACAGAAAGCACTCGTAATGATATGGTTTAATTTTACGTTTTGTGGACGTGAGAGCATCTATCCATACCAAACGGTTCATAAACATACACTGAACATTGGCGTCGATCCGGCCGGGGTGGTGGAGTGTTTTGAAACATGCCATTAGCTGTTAACATCCTGGGATAAGGTGTCACTGCTGAAATACTGCTGAGAAGGCAGAGTAGTGTGCGCCTAGATACCTAATTATCTACCGAACGAAGCATTTGCACAAGAAATGATTCATATCAGAACTCACTGATGAAAATATAGTAACAAAATAAACATCAAACTAAATGGTAACTTGTCCGTGGGTCAGTCGTCAATATTAAAGGTCAGTTTATAGTACAGTACTGTAGTACATATGCAGTAGAAATTCAGTATTTCATGAGATTGGGACCGATAATTACATGTAAATGTTATTTTCGCAAAATATCATTCTATAAATTAAAATAGGGAAGAGGGGGTACAGGACTGGACTCAAAAACTACACCAAAACAACATGCCTTTAAAACATTTACTGATTTTCACTAAACATTGGTAGCAGCTCAGCAGTGAGGTCTGTTCCTGTCTTCTTATAATCTTTACGCTGCATCATAGGTGAATACTGTACAATATACAGTACGTAGTTTAAAAAAGAATCATAACAAATTGAGATAAAGCAGAGAGGAACCCACATTCATTCTACCCCGACTGACTGACGACTAATTCGTCATCTGCCAGGCCACCCAAGCGTCAGCTGATAATGGGCAAAGACGTAATATACAGTAAATAAAATTTTTCCAGTTAACTGAACACAGAATGTTCATTAATGGTCACAAAGTTTAAAAGCCTTGTTTTCTAAGATATATTAACAAATTATGGTAAGCAACAATGAAAAAAATCCAGAAGGCTGATAAAGCTTAAGCCACGGACTGCAGATATAGGTTGGGAATCACTGGTTTAGAGAATAGTACTTTTATTGAAGATAGAGGAAGAAATATTAAGGTACTGTATTGGAGAAACTATGTGACTTAGTTCTTGAGGTGTCAGTGTTTTATTGATTTTAAAAAGAATTTGTAACATACTGTACTGTATCAGGTCAGATAGTTAATTTGTATTGGGATTATTGTATACTGTACTGGTATATTAATTCAGTTATATACTTGTCTTTTCAGGGAACCGCAACTGAGTATGTTGTCAGGGTACCAAAGTAAGTATGATAATGTATTTATTTTTTAATATTAGAAAGATTATTATTCGTTGTTGGTGTGGAAACTTTGATATCAGAGTTATGGCAAAAATAAATTAAGAGAGCTGTGGGGACTGAATTTGAAGGAACAATTTTGATTTAGTAGATGGATGACAGTTTCCAAGAGAGAAAGTTTATAGTACTGTACACTGATGTCTGGTCCAATTCAAATCATTTCTGGACTGATCTTTATTGATGTGTTACAGAAGTTTCTCAATTTTTTAAATGTAAATTTTGAAAGTTTGAAAAAATTTGTGAACCCCTCAAAAATAATATGCATACAGGTAGTTCTGCTATAACGCAATAATTGTGTTCTTGTAAAATATCGTGTTATAGAAAATCGCGTAATAGAAATAACAGGGCTTATGGAGAAAATAGGGTTAGGTGCAGATTACTCGAAATCGAAAAAATTTAGTAGTTAGCCTAACACAAAGGATAGCACAGTCTAAATAAATGTTACATTCATATCTAATAATGAAATCATACAGTAAATGTAACACTTTACCTTGAAAAAATATGAATGTAACTTGATGGGGGAGAAGGGTGATTTTGAGGTTGATAACATCGAGCTTCTCTTCAAGTGTTATATCCTTTCTTTTACGATCATCACCGGGAATTCTATCACCAGAACGCTTCTTGGAGATATTCTTCTTTACCATATTCACAATTAATACCACAAAATTGGAGAAATAGTAAGCAAAAATCGCGTTATACAAATATCGTTCCTAATTCATAAATCGCGTTAGAGCAAATTCGCGTTATCAAAACACGCGTTATAGCAGAACTCACTGTATACTGTATAGTTGCCCTCCCTAATTTTTCATGAGAATTTTATCCTAAGAACTTGCACTACAAAATATTTGAGTTTAGTATACAGTAGATGGTGCAGTACTGTACATCACTGAGAGAGTTGTCTTTGTTCACATTCATGTTCATCTTTTAAAGAATTATATGATCTATCCCAGAGGCTACAGCACTACAGGGTATAAGATAATCTTTATACAGCCAGGTGCTCATAATCTGATCTTGACACTGTACGTAACATTAGTATATTTCTGACTACAGGGATACTGTTTTTATTTATCATAATACAACTGACACAAGTTTCTAACTAAAGTATAGTACTGTAATTTTAATTGTGAAGTTAGTGTGCTTGAAGTGTCTATTGAATGGAAGCTTAATATTTTGCCTCTCTTAAGTACTGTGCAGTTCAGTTACATTTGTTATGGTTTGTCTGCTGTGGCATTGTGGATATTGCACTCTTCTTCTGTCAACCAAGATAATTTTTTCTTTAATTTCCAGAGTATATAGAAGAAAGTACAACATGATGCGGTTTCATGCAGCGCTTGGCATTGACTTCAAAAATTGGACCCACACCAGGATGGAGCGAGAGAACAACTTGAAGGAGTTCAAGAGTTTAGATGAAGAGATGCCAAAGTTAGTGCCACAAATTTCACATACCAGGAAACATAAAATACTGCACTCTATATAATAATAATAATAATAATAATAATAATAATAATAATAATAATAATAATAATAATAATAATAATAATGGTTGCCCCTAGTGTAACAAGGATGGCCGGCCCAAGGGCCACCTAGGCGTGAATTTGTTTAAGGTGTAGAAGCTGTCGCCAACACAGCAACCACACCCTGAGTTAATGAGTTGCATGACCCACAGTAGATTCACTAAATCCAAGGTCATGCTTAATATCAGCTGTGTGTTCATCCATCTTAACCTCACTGATGATGGCCTTATGCTTCTTAGCATACAGCACACCAATGTATGCAACCTCGTATGGCGCTGGTAATGCCGCACCACTGCGTTGCCTGCCCAATGATGATGTTTGTCGATGGTTGCAATTTTCCAAACATAAGCCCACATAAATTTTTAAAAGGTTGTACCCTGTATATGGACTACGTATGTTAATCGGAAAATGGTGTAAAACATACATGCATAAATCTAGAGGTGCATGTACTTGCACCTACAGTATTACTCGATTTTTATTTTCTAATTTACCACTAATAAAGTACCCTGTACTATATAAATTGATCAAATTACGAGTTCAGGTGAATAAAATTGTTGGTTTGAGGTATACTGAAGAATGCTGAAAATGATTGTTAGTTAGTGAAAAAGTTTTGGTGTTTGAAAAGAGAAGTGTAATCTCTATATGTTTTGTTTGAATGGAGAAGAACTGAAAACGGTAGATGAATGCAAATCATTAAAGCCGTTAACAAGGTTTATAGTGAAAAAGCCAAAGTTTTAAAATGTTTTTGCGACTAATACTGATTCCTGTTTTTACAGATATGGAGCAGGTTCAGAATATGGGCGTGAGCAGAGAGAAGAAGCCAGAAGAAAGAAGTATGGTATCAATGTGAAAAAATACAAACCTGAGGATCAACCATGGATCCTTAGTGTTGGTGGCAAGAGTGGCAAAAAGTATGTGACATTGAATGACAGGAAAATTGATTGCAGGATTTTGAGACCATTAGTCATTTTAGAGGACCATGTACATTACAGTAGTAATGTTTTGACATGTTTTACTCATATAGTGTTTCAAGCATACAGTATATAGTACTGTACATAAATTATAAAATACAAATTGGAATCGCGTGAATAAAAAAAAACAATAAGGTACAAGCAAAAAAAAAGACTTTGAAGTTACTGATTGATATGGAAGGTCACTTGAAGAGGAAATTTATAATTTTGCCCAAAAAAATTTTTTTCTAGAAAAGGAAGTGGTGAATCTCGTCAAAATGTTGATTGTTAAATTCAAAGGGTCATTCGTCATTTACAGAAATGATTAGTATTGTGTAACTCACTTATTACTTTACTTGGTGAATCGTCAACTTCCATGACATCTGAGAAATCAAATTATTAGTTCCATGTTTAATTATGCTGTTTTTCTCTCTACATATCACAAATCTTTTTTTACTACTTCCTGTGCCAGTTACTGAACTTTTAAAGATTGTAGCTTTCTTTATAATTGTGTGTCTCAATCTTTTTTCCCAAGCATTGTTTCTGTCCATCCAATGTTTTTACAAAAAGGGGGAAGCATCTTTTTGAGTGTCAGGAAGAGGCACACTGGTTTCTAGTAAATGTAGAAGGACATGTAATGTTTCCTTGACTGTTCAGTATCATTATAGAAGACAGAAAGAGAGGTGACAGCAAGAGTGATAGAGAGAGGAGTGGATTTATTTTATTGGGATATGGTGTGTGAAGATGAGACTTCTCTGGTAGGTAATTCAAACTAAAACTTACAAATGTTAGTGAAATGGGTTCGGGAAAGTGTAGCAAAAGAAAGTTATAAGTGAATATGAAAAAAAAGTCATGGAAATATGTAAATAAGAGAGAGAAGTGAATGTTAGCTTGAATATGGGCCCCTGTAAGGTGTGGAAGTGAAAGGAGAGATCAGGGTTTGCTGTGGTAGTGTTGTAATACAGTGGAGTCACGATAATTCACGGGTTGGGTATCATATCATGAATTATAGTTTAATTGATTTAAATGAGAATAATTACTTTGGTTTCAGAGGCCAAGAAAACCCATAAACTGTTCCAAAACTTACTTTGATGAACACTAAACATAGTACATAATACATAAAAAACACAGTAATAGACAGATATTGTACAAATACTAGTTCTATATTATTTAAACAGCTCCTTCCCGTCTCATAATTTTTTGTGGGTTACACCAATACACCAACATCAAGACCGGAAGGCACCGTGCTGGCTGTGACCACATTATGTCAACAAAGAATCAGAAAATTTAATACCCCACAGTTACTCATCTGGGGTTGAGTATGGGATTCTTTATTTTTAATTTATTACTTTACAATAATATTTTATTAACCCAGTTCCAAGTAAACCAAAATAATATGGAAATTACATAATGTTGTATTAATTATGTCAGGGGCATGCTCAGCTTGAGAATGGGTTGGAGGTAGGGGACCTCAGTCTACCAGCCAATCACCCTGCCTCCCACAAACAATTCACTTACTACTTTCCACTTTTCTTATAATATTGTTTTCCTTATTATATTTTCTTTATTTCTGTCACATTACTTAATTGAAGTGATACTTATATTGCTATATATTTTCTTTATTTCCAAATCAAATTCGAGCAATTATGTGAGATTTCTACGACTTTTATCGTTTTTTTATGCAAATTAAGACTGTGGCAACTGGTGCTCAGCTGCAAATTATTAACACTTGACTGCAAAATTTATTAACTAAAAGAAGTAGTAGTAGAGGTGCCCATGAATTTAAGAACATATTTGTATTTTGCAAATTATCAAGACTCCACTGTTCAATACAATCTTGAAACAAATTGGGAATAGAAGATTTACAAAGTGTTATAATTCTGAAATGAATAGTAGGAGAGCAAGAGTAAGATGGAGAAGTTGAAAGATAGGGTAATGGAGGTACTGTACTGGTCTCAACCTTTTCACTACTGGACGTCACTTGAATATTTTATTTGGCTTACACCAGATGATTTTATTCAGCACAGTGAGGACTCCTAATACCCAGGGAGATAAGGGGGATGGATATATAATCAGTGTGAGGCAGTGTGTGTACAGTATATAATAGAAGACATTAGTTTTGGGTGGTTTATGGGGCTAGCCATTCCAGTTATGGGGAGGATTACCTGGTAGTTGTATTGAGCAAGGTTTAAAACAACTAGAAATCTTAGGGTCATGTAGTGAAAGGAGATACCTTAAAAAATTAAGGGAGAGTCAATATTGCTTTTAATTCCTGCCACCTTGTACAGTGTGAGGAAAGGCTTTAACGTGTGGATAAAACTAGTTGATTCACAGGTTGTAAAGGTAGATTTTGGTCATTTTTATTAGATATTTTCTTGTAAGTTTAACTTTTTTTAATTTTTCTTTCAGATTCAAAGGTATTCGAGAAGGTGGAGTGTCAGAAAATTCCTCATGGTTTGTGTTTATGCAGGGAAAAGATCGTGCCTTTGAGGCATATCCTGTTGAGGAATGGTATAACTTCAAGCTTATACAACGTTACAAGGCTCTTAGTGCAGAAGAAGCTGAAAAAGAGTTTGAAAGGTCTCTATAATTTATTATGTTTTTGAATGTTCAAATGACAGTCATTGCAAGTCAGATTTTTTGTATGTCTTCCTTGTTGGATGATTTTTTAGTTTAAAGTAAAAGTTATTTATATTTTAATTTAAGGTTTCTTCTCAGTGCTACTCTATACTCATATTGCATTAGTCTGAAAAGGAGCTTCTTCAGGATTTTCAAAAATATGCTGGCAGTTTTGACACCATTTTGGTCACAGTGTTAGTACTACAATCCTATCTTTATTGTTGTGAGTTAGATGTTATATAACAATGTTAATGGAATATTTATTGTATGAACCGTTCAGAATAGGTGCCGTGAGTAGCTTCATGTCATATAATATAAATACAAAACTGATTGTACCGTCATCCTCAACTTGACAAACATTTGGGTCAGGGTAATTGTCACTTATTCAAATATTCAACAGAAAAGTTAGTAAAAAGAAGAAAAATGTTTTTTACTGGATGAGTGTACAACATCATAAAGGCATATTCCTTACAGCTGGGTACTAGCAGTGTCATTGTTATTAGTTTGAAATGTTTTGAAATGTGTTGGTGATAGTAAGCTAACAAAGTGCTAATTTAATTCATCAGACGGGACAAAATTATGAATTACTTCTCCGTGATGTACCAGAAGAAACTCAAGAAAGATGGGGATGAGGCACCAGATGGGGACGAGGAGGTCGTTAAGAAGAAAGGCTCGTCCAGTAAGAGTAAGTTACAGTATTTGGTTCAATAGTTGCTGCAGTAAAAAGACTTGGATTTTAAAAGCTCTGATACCACCCTCAGCCATAGTGGGAAGGTTGTAAGAATTAAAAAAGCTAACATCTTGTATACTGACTTCCATAGCTTTCTAATGCAACAGTCTTCCAAGTGAGAATGTTTAATTTAGTCTGTGGTCTGATATGACTGACTAACTGACTGGTCTATACTATTCAGAGATAGTATATAATGCACTTTCAAGTCTGTCTCGCCTTTGATTGAACTTGTATCACTTGGGTTGAGAATCCAGATGCATTTTTAAGCTAAATTATGAAATGATAATGTCCATACAGTATACAAGTGTTTTTCATTTAGACCAAGTATTGTGATCTAAGAAAATGCTGGCATGAGCGAATTTGGTACATTATAAACAAAAGAGAAGTTTCCATAGGAAAAGTGTCATGTTTCCAGCCACTGTTAAAGTCCCCCTTTTGATGATGAGTGTACAGTATTATATTAAGATTTCATGTTTACACTGAAAATTAAATACTCTTAAGTTTTATTGAATGAATAAATTATATAAGTATAATCTATGCACTTATTAATTATGTTTTCTGCAAGGGGAGAGACTGGTGTTAGGTTAGTATAGAGAACTAATTGGTTGAGTAAGGAAAGGTTGGTGTAGAGTCATCAGGGTCATCATTGAGTAGTGACAGAGTCATATTAATTGGAGAAGAGGGCTCTTTGGGTGGGCTAACATTGATGCTGCTGCTGCTGTAAGCTGGACACAAGGGAGTGTGTGTGCTGGAAGAGGTACTGGAGCTGCTTGCACCACTAATGGTTGGGTCATAATTTTTTTAAGATTGAATGTTTTGTTGTGCTCTGGGTTTTTTGTAAAACTCCTTTAAGGTAGAAACTCTTGATATTATCACCCCTACACCCTTCTTATCTGTGAACTTCACGCCAGATTGGGATCCACATCAATCCCCTCTTACATTGCTTGGTCAGCAAGTGTGGGGTAACAAGCTAGACTCTTAGTGGTCAGTTGGTTCTTTTGTTTGGTAACTTCTTTCTGCTGCCTCCTCCTCTCATTGTGTCGGTTCCAATAAATCCTCTGGTGTCATTTCCTCCACATGAAACTTGTGTAGCTCTACCACATCAGCTTCTTACAATTACTCAAGCCTCAACATTTTGACCAAGATCAATTATTCATATAATTTCTGATGATAGTATCCCTGTAGTGAGAAACCCTCAAAGTTGAGTGTTCACTCCAGCTACAAGACCTTTCAAATTCCATTCATGGTGCTGATCTTGAGCTCATCTCATGCACTTCTGAAGAGCTCCTGAAGAGATGGTTTGTTGGGCCTGTCAGTAGCTTGAAACAACTGAGTTTGTGTTCACCTCAAATAATACATTTTAAATGTTGCTGTCAATCCCTTAACCATGTTAAAGCTTCTTCAAAGGGGGTTCTCTACATTTAGAAGAACTTGGAGAATGCTTTGGGGAAGCCATCATCAATGGCAAAAAGATAAAATCAAGTCTGAGTACAGTATTCTAAAACAGATGTCTTTACACAACAAGCTCCACCAGTGGTTTGGTGGTGTCCTTGCAACATATGGCTTATGATATGTTTTGCCATTGCTGAGAAATCTGTGAATTCTTGTAAATAATCATGAAATTATATAAAAAAAATACTACTACTAATAATAATAATGGGATGAAGTGGAGGTACAGTTGCGGAAATGTGTTTCTATGCCCCCTGAGGTAACACGTGTCTCCAAACGGCAACGTTGCAGTAGTACTAGTATCACTGTTTATGAATGAATGGGTATTGGTTGTGCAACGACGGACGTGATTGGTGGATAGGTTTGCTATGGGTTGTATAGGTTGGCCGTTTGGAGACACGAGTTACCACAGGGGGGATAGGTACACATTTCTGCAACTGTACCATGAGCATGTAATGCCAATCCTCAATTCACAAATTATGAAGGTCAGCTTTTGTGCTTTTAATTTTGTTGCTGATTTATTCAATTTATCTATGAATTTATTATCTTTTATTCCTCATTACTTTTGTGAGTAATAGGTAGGGATATAGGAGCAGAATGTCGCTGAAAGAATTAAGACAATAGAATTACGCAATACATTCTTAGGTACTACAGTGCATGGAATAGCTCTGCTCTTATTTCAGTAGAAAAACAAAGAGCACCGTTTCTTTCAGAAATCAGTAACAGAACCAGTAGTGATGCTGCTTATTTTGTCAGATTTGGTGCTTTTCACTGGTCGCCGCTTTTCTAAGAAACATTATTGAATTATTTATACAGCTGCAAAAAAAAAATATTTTGAAATGGAAAAAAACAGTAATATTTACTGTAATAAGCATTATATACATTTTATGAAATAAATGAATAGCTTAAAAACTTAGGCATTTTTTAGTACAGTACAGTACTGTAATATCTTGATGAATTGTATTACTGTACTATATACTCATATGTTTCTTCACTTTTCATGTGCATAGCTGGTTGATAAAAGTAGCAGCAGCTGGTGGTAGTGATAATGATGCTAAAATTTAAACTCATAAGTAACAGCAAAACAGTGAGAACAGATCTGTTTTTTCTGCCAGTAGCGATACCACAAGCATTGCTGCTCTAAACTGATAACACGCCCAGCAGTGCTTGTGCATTTTCTTAACTTGCTTATACTCTACAATAAACAAAATAAATCTTTAGTGTTTATTTATTCAAAGCAATAAGTGGTACTGTTTATGCAAATTTTTTAGTTATTTTAATATAAATTGTAAATACGGTAATTAATATTGATGGTGTGTACACAGATCTGTTGCTCTCTGAATTGGATGACTGGATGTCAGATGGAGAGTCTGATGGAGATGAGGAAGATATTGAGGAAGATGATAATCCTATGAAAAAGAAGAAAAAAGTTCAGGCAAAAGGCAGAACTCAACAAGGTTAGTATACAGAGTGTTACAAATGTTAGAAGTGTACAGTGAAGAGTTTTATAGTGAAGGCTCAGGTGATGTGTAAAAAGAAGGTTCTTCCACTGTCTCTGTTATTCAATTCAGTAATACCCCAGATTTACAGAAATCACATATCCCCAATTATGATAAAAATGCACGAACATAAATTTGGTGATCCCAGAGAGCAGAAGACAACTGTTTTAAATGACCTGCTGCCCATGACATAATAATTTCTCTCACTTCATGTAAATGGTCTTAGATCATTTTGTGTGACTGTGCTGCTGCTGCTGCTGTCACTTTATGGACCTGAACTAGATAAAAATGTTTTACAAATACCAATGATCTAAGTCAAGAAGAAAGTGGAATTACTTAACTTTGGAAGCAGAAGTACATAATTTAAGTGTTTATAATTATGATTGTGGTTCAAAGTAAATGCCATCAAGGAAGTGAACTTGTTAAGAAAATTTAAAAATTCACAAATTGAAGATGCTCTCAGTTCCAACAATACCAGGTTTTGAGGTTGTAATGTTTGACTTTAAAAGAAAACAATGGATTTTCTCTGAAGGTTTCATCAGGCCAAACAGTATAGCTAGTTCGGTTTCAGTTACTGTAATTACATGGTAAAAAAAAAAGTAGTTAAGATGTAAAATTACAGTAATCTTCCCATTAGCCGGAATAATTGGTGCAGAGCGTTCCAGGTTTGAAAGATTCCTGGGTATCGAGATGAATTTTCTCATCCCAGGAAGTTTTTGGGACACTGGTGAATGTTTCCGAATCAGACTGCAGTTGGACAGATACAAAGCTGTATTTATTTATGCAAACACTACTGTACATGTACACTATATTGTAAACACTGTGTACACAAAACATACTATTGTGTACACTAGACTGTGCTCACCAGCAGATGCCTACAGTAGGCATACACTGTCCATTCTGCAGTGTACTGTATTGTATTGTACAATACACTGTAGAACTACAGTCATGGATAGCTGCACAGAACCTACACTAGGGACCTCTAGCAATTAGAAAAATCGTAAATTAAAACTATGATATGATAAAAATAAAATAAGAAATTTAATAAGTTTAAAAATAAAAAATAAAATAAAATGCTACTTTAAAAATCACATTGCCAGAGGTCACTAATGTAAGTTGTGTGTGGCTGTCCATGAGTGTACATACAGTACAGTTCTTAGTCAATGTACAGTACAGTAAATGTAACTCTAATTACTTTTTACATCTAAACACAGCTTTAATAATAGTATTCTTGGCTGATTATCCCAGGTACAGTAATGTACATTACTGCACAACACAGATTGTATAAGAAAACAACAGTGAGCGAGTGAACAAGCTTGTACAATGGCAGCAGACAATGAATTAAGAGTGTCATGATGCTACAGTTTGAGAAGATGGCCTGCAAGATACATCAGCCAATCATAGGCATCCCATGTAGTCTAATGACAGTAATAACCAGTCATAGCTCACAAGCACTCTGAGCCTACCCACCCATATGCTCTGCACGTGTTGACGCATGGTGTAATCTCTCGGAAATTTGTTCGAATGCATGGCATGGAAAGATTTTTCCCGGAATTTCTTGAAAAAAGGGGGGGGGGATCGAAGATTCCAGCTAGTGGAGAGGTTACTGTACGTATTAAGTTTTATCGAGGGTCTGGGTAGTAAATAAGGTTTCAAAACCCCTCTGGTTTAACAGAACAGCTGACAGACTATTGAGGAAAAAACACCTTGAATGGAAGAAGTTTCAACCATGGAGAACATCTTTAACCAACATGTGCACACCAGACAAGTCTATAGTCAATCAGAAGAGTTGGAAAAGCTTATGAACAAAAGGTATTTAGATAAATTAAAATTAAGCTAAAAGCCCTGCTCAGACACATCAATAGTACCTGAAAAATCACCTACCACATAGGTAATTCGAATACGACTCAAGATAAATTTTATTAATTTTATATTTTTAAATACTGTACTGTACTCTTTATGTAAATTTAATAAATAAGGAAATGACCAAGTTGAATAAAAGAAAAAGCTAACATCATAGGTATACTGAGATTTTTAGCCCTCTTTACCAGAGGAAACACACACTCCTGAGCTTCAGGTGAGGCCTGATACAATACAGCCCATCAGTGTAATGTTTCCATGAGTTGTAACTACAGTATTTAGTTATGTGGTGCACAGCTAGTAAGTGGAATTTTCTCATAAAATACTTGTACAGTACTCTATTCACTGTTACTTTGAAAGAACATACAGTATACAGTGACCCCTCACCAACCACTGGTTTACCATCTGTGGTCATCATCATCATTTTATGACCATTTTCATGGATTATGTGGATTAGCCATGATTATATGATAGAAGATGTTGGGTAAAACCAGACCAGGATGCCCCCTTCCCCGCTCACCATCACAAACACAGAACATCAGCCTAGAAAATGCAGCAGAGACCAAGGGATGGGCACAGTTCTGGTAACCTGGTTGCCATCAGGCATGTTGAAGAAAAGTTTTATGGCTGGAGGCCCTTTCTAATGCCAACCCACAGGGTGGAAACAACCGGCAAGACAGGGTTGCAACTCTCTCAGGTAATCAGAGACTGCCCATCTACCTGAAGAGCTACTTGCATTTTATATATTTCATATATTGTATACCGTTTTACCAACCACAGTATCCAGTTTTTAGTAACTGCGAGTTTCCGTGGACACTGCAGAGATTTCTATCCCAGCATGGTGGGACTGCAAGGTACTTCAGATCATGTCACCAGCATTGATGGTTGTGGCTGAAATGAGTAGAGCTATGATCTTACAACATTCCCTTGCTCTTATTGTACTCACTCAGCCTTCTTTGCTCTTTCTAACAGTATCTCTCACCCTACAAAAATCCCTGTGATGCTACTGTCAATAAATTTCCAATGACTTTTTACAGTAAACCCTCTGAGTAACAAATTTCTCAATACTGGATATTCCCAATAACAGACACCTTTTTGTCGGGATGTTTGGGAATTTTTTTGCTATTGACTAGATTCAGTGTGGTGGCTGACAGTGCTTACAGAATGATGTGTCAAACAACACACTGAACTTTCATAGATGCTAAACTATTAAATGCAGTAATGCTTCCTCTAAGCACTACTAATTCATTATAAAAATTATTAGTTTCAATACAAATCCGAAATCTAATCTATACCGTATGACGGATTGTTTGTTCGTCTTTGATTGTACAATAGTACAGTATCTTGATTCTTGATACACTGTACTGATTGGGGCAGACCCCAGTCCGGAAAAAGCAAAAGTCCGAAAAAAAGTGAATTTATAGGGGGGTGGGGGTTGGTGAACATAACCCTTGTTTTGCTATTATTTCACTTAACTCTAAGTTTTTTTTCAGAAATGCTACCCCGATTGTTAAACAAGGGATACCTGTACATCAATTTACTTGGTACCAAAAGGTGCATGTTGTCAGAGGACTGTTCTGTTACAATTTACTCTCTTGTAAATTTTCTAATACCTGTACAGTATACTGTACATTATTTTAAAACAGTATTATAAAGGTCATTTTAAAATACACTACAGGATACAGTATACCTTATATAAGGTACTTGTTTATGTTCTTGAGCTGTACATTATAGGAGTTAATGTGTGTCCCTCTGGGTTCACTTCCTCTCACCTCTTTTTTACCCATTAGACCTTGGGAGAAATGTAAGACTTAACTCATGGTTGGTGAAGGGTTACTGTATATTAATTATTTATATTGACCATGAAAATTTATGGCATTTATTTAAAAAAAAGAAAGATTGTTTTTAACTGCTTATTTCCAGGTGGAAAGAAAACGAAAAATGTTGATGGTGAGAGTGATGAAGATTGTGGTGAGGAGAGTGATGAGTTTAATGATGGTGCTGAACATGACTATATATCCAGTGATTCATCAGAGTAAGTAAATGGTATTATTTTCATCACTCCTGTCAGTCCTTTTACAGTACATCCCAGAGTGGCCAAAATCAAGAGTAATATACTGTAACTCTTTCTGCATGCACTCATTCAGTCTCCTTAGCTGTTGTATCATGTGCTCTGCTGTCATGTCCCACAATAAACCCCAATACTATTTATAAATTTGGTTTATCACTGTTACGCTGTACAACTCAAACTTTAATAACATTTTTTAATGTTCACCATCTTAAGGTGATAAATGTTTCATCTGTGCCTTTGGTCAACATACCTCTTTTTGTCATGTAAAGCTTCCACTAAGATGCCTTGATTACTAACTGTTTTTGTTTGTTTTTCGCTACACAGAAATTTTCACTTCATATTATTTTCATAATTTTCTTTTTTTTTAGTCATACAGAATTTTACCACACTCCTTCATGTAAACAATTTACACCTCTAGGTGCTGGATTTCAATTGAGGCCACCAAGCATGGTAGTCAGACAGGTTACCAATCCAGTACTTCAAAAAAATACTTTTTTTACACTGCTGCAACACTTAAACATTCAAATTTGTCAGACAGATGTACACTCCTGACTTCTTGCCTAACTGTACATACCTTATTTAAAATTCATGATATTAACAAATGCTCTACATCATGTATTTGAAATAATATGTTTAAATAGAAAGACTGTAGAAAATTGTTTTGACACAACTATTTCATGTGTAAGGTGAGGATGCTTTAGGATTGAGCCAGTGAGCCTCTTGTGTTAACAGATATATGATGAGTAGATACGTATCTATTGAGACAAGTTATACGTGAAACCACACTTTCCTTACTGGATTACTGTAGCATTAATTAGATTTAATATGGAACTCTTCCTTACTAATACTGTAATTGGCAATCTTTATATAATTTCTTCAAATTTCTTAACTGTCCATTTGTTTAACTTTGAAACCATATCTAATGGAAGACATCTTGAGTACCTCCATTCTACTTGTGACAAGATTTGCACTAATCCTTATATTATATCATTCTTTACTTCCATTTACTGAAAGTGTTTTCAAGAGCTTAAAATTTGGATCATCTGAAGATTAGGCATCCTTACATGTTTTACCCGATAATTAAACACCTTAACACTAACCTAACCCCTCAGGTAGTGTTAGGATGTTTAATCTTCGGGTGAAATATATGGGGGGTGCTTAATCTTCAGGTGATCGAAATACAGTAAACACCCTGAGTACCAAACTAATTAAGCCACAGCAATGTCAATAATCAGACACAAACGTCCATATCAACAGGGAGGCACAACTGTAAAAAAAAAAAATAGCCAGCATATTACTGTACACTAACACAGATTGGCATATTTAGGCTCATAATAAATCAGTTGAAGTAAAATTATCATTCTTATGATAAGATGTACAGTCAACCAAAAAAATTTCTGCACCTTTATGGTGTTATACAATATGACACAACGGACCAAGAATCCTGAACAACACTCATTTACATAGGTGATTCCTGTTAATTTCTCTGTATTAACTATATGTGATATATAAAATACATAATATCAGTTTTACAATGCATCACACAACCAGAAGTACCAACCTTACCAAATTAACATGGCCTCAGTTAGTGATTTTTGCAGAGGCCATCAGACCAAGGGGTGCAGAATTTTTTTTTGCTGACTGTACTTTCCGCAAATTCAGTTGCTTTTTATTTAAAGTGTTAAAATATGTAGGTAAGGTTCTAGATTTTAGAAGCTTTCTGAGCCTTAGAGAAGATTTTTTAAGGTTCCAAAGTCCCAACATACATAATTATATACTGTATGTGTCATGGATGGCCTTATGCGGTGTGAGATAGTGGATGATGTGGGATGTTTACAGTACACCTCTGGCAATGAAGTGGATATGTTCACAAAATCCACTTTGTTCTCGGGAACTTAATTGTCATAGGTAGATATAACAGTGAGTAAAGGGGAAGCTTCCAATCGTTCAATATTCAGTATTTTACATACATAAAAAATTTGCAAAAGTTGGTATACTGACATGTAAGATTTTTTTTTTTCTCTCCAAGATTTGTGTCGGCATTCAGATGTGTCGTTACTCAGGTAGTCCGGTACTCAGGGTTTTTACTGTAGTTTTCATTCATGCCTCTTAGGGTATAACCTTAGGCATAGGTAGAATTGGATTAATCTAGAGTGCTAATTATTCAGGAGTTTTTCAACCATAATCTTAATCTTGAAAATGAATTGATGTTATGCGAACCATAACTTTATAATCGCCATAAAAACAAAAACAAACAAAACGTAGTTAAAGCGTGGAGCTCACTATATCTCTGAACTAATTGTGATAGCACAATCATTCTTGTATGAAATTGAAGGTTACATACTCAGGATTATGATGCAATAACCATATAATAACAATCATGTCATGATTACTCGTAATCATGAAAATGATCATAACATTAGCAATTTAGAGGCATTAGATTTTCATGAAATTTAAATATTTTTATATATACTCATGTACATCATAACTAATCATAATCAGTACTGAAAATGTCCATGAGATTAAAGAGATCACTGTAATAATAATAATAATAATAATATACGGTTTATTGAAAAAGTTTGCAGCCCGAAGGCTGAAAATGTACATTGGACACAACTGACTTATTACATACATTGGTGGTTTAACAAAAGCCTTCATTAGAGAAAGGTGAAGGAACATATAGTGAACATACAGATTAATGTTTACACACGTAGATCATGTGAGCTGAGGTGTTGAACAGCAGACATGTAGTGTAGTAACTCCCTCACAGATGGCGTTATGAGAGGCATCACGTGGAGTACTAGTTCCCTCACAGGTGGTGTTATGAGGGGCTTGACGTGGTGTAGTAATTCCCTCACAGATGGTGTTACGAGGGGCCTGATGATGTAGTAGTTACCTCACAGATGGTGTATGAGGGGCCTGATGATGTAGTAATTCCCTCACAGATGGTGTTATGAGGGGCATCACATGGCATAGTAATTCCCTCACAGATGGTGTTATGAGGGGCATCACGTGGTGTAGTAATTCCCTCACAGATGGTGTTATGAGGAACTTCACATGATGCTGTAACAACTCATTCTCTACGTGGTGTTGTAGCATCATAGGGACACCACGTGGTCCGTTGTCACAGGACTTCACTCACTCAAGTGGGTGAGGTGTGGTCCCAGGCCTCTCTATCGTGGAGTCTCGGGGGAATTATCATGGGGTACCTGGGACCTCACTGTGTGAAGGTTAGCTTGGGTAAGATTCGACTGCCGAGTTGTTTTTCACTGACTTAAGCACTGTTCACCACTATTCAACACTGGTTCCATTCCTTTCCCAAATGAAATAGTAACTTCTGGCGAAAACTTGTTGATATTCCGGTGGGGAGGAGGGTTCAGGGGAGGGAGTTGGTATGGGCCAACATAACAGTTGATGTGGCTGTTGCTGAGCAGCCCCAGGTGCGTCTGACCCGTCTTGACCCGCCTTTTATGGCAAAAAATTTAATGTACGTGTTGGAAATAAAGATATGGTAATACAAAGATTATTGCTTGCAAAATAATGTATATATACAAAGGATCACACTGTTTCGTAGACATCATTCACTTTGTGCTACCATTGGAGCAACTCGGCAGGAGGGAGACAAGTGCGAGAGCACACCCCACACCAGCACCGTGAACTTACAGCTGACAGTCTCTTTACTGAAATACAATATTTTACCCTACAAACTACAGTATTGCCTCATGCTCCCTTGGCCTCAAAATCAAATGGCAATAGGTGTGGGAATATGATCGGATAAAACAAAGTTATGGTTTGCTTATCCTCAATTTATCTACATGTTTAAGGAGGAATTGGTCATTATCAGGCCAGGTACTGACTGAATAAGCAAGAAGACAAGTGTATGAAAATAGGCAGTTGTTGTGTATAAAAGAGAGATGACCAGTTAGTGGTATGAGAGTAACAGCTAATTAGTTAATGTGTAAGGGAGATGCTTTGTTAGTAAAGTGAAACCCCCATATAATGGACTTTTCTCTCTATATAATTACAGTTGTTAGATGGGGAGTTTCACATCTAACGGGCCTTCAATGTAAGGGACTTTCCTCTCCATATAATCCGTTATGTAGAGGTTTCACTGTAAGTGTGTTAGAGAGATGGAAAATTGGTTAATGTGTAATGGAGATGGTTAGTTAGTGTGTGAGAGACAAATCTGTCACATACAGAGTATTTTGTATTTTAAGTTGGTGGTGATAATGAGGAAAGCACACATTTCATTACCATTTGTTTCTTGATGTGCAGCTCAGAGGCTGAGAATGATGAGGTGGTGAGGAAGGAGTTGGCTGGAGTGGATCAAGCAGATGCACTGAAGAAACTTCTAGATTCTGAGGAAGAAGATGAAGAAGAGAAAGATAAAGAAAAAGAAAAAGAGGGTGAAGAGAAGAAGGAAACAGAAGAAGGAAAAGAAGAGAAAGACAAAAAGAAGAAGAAGAAAAAGAAGAAGAAGGATAAGAAAACAGATGCCAATAAAGAGGGTAAGATTTTTTCTACAGATTTTGATCATATTTTATTTTATTTGACATATATGATTTGGAATTAGGTTATGTGTTTCATTTACGGTTTTGGGAGATATTACTAACAGGACACAATGGTTTGTACTAATTTTGAGTTTTAAAGAGTGTTTGAAACTTTACCGCATTTGTCACATAATGTTCTCAAGACATTACAGAATACTTTATACGGGAGTACAGTAGTTAATTACCATAGAAGAATAAAACCAATTTTGTAAAGATTCAGTGGGTCAGCAGACTCTGTCATAGATACAGTAGCTACAGTATAGAAGTACAGGTATTATGAACACCATTTATTAAATTCATGCTTATTGATTTAGGATTATTTTCAGTGATACCGGCACACTTCTGTGACCAGATCTTCATCTGTTTGTTCAATACTCTGTAATAATATACATCATGATCTGCCTTGTGTTTGTCCAGTCATCCTGATTGAAGTGATTATTTTTTTCTGAGTAGACTTGCTCCTTTTTTCATAATTATTTCAAAATTAAATGTATATTTAAGACAATATGATAGACTCTTGATTGTTGCTGATTATAGCAGCCTAAATGGAGAAGTAAAAAGATGTATATACTCATTGATTGGAGAAAAGGAGGATTGAGATTTTATGCACAACATGGGCCCATGCTTTAGATATTACAGTGAAACAGCATACAATCTGATTTGTGTTAGGACAGTCAGACTTATGATTAAGCTTCTTTTTGTGTGCATTTTGCATGTTGAATTTTTTTTAGTTAGACTCCAGAATGAAACATAAGCTGTAAAGTACCAATAGGTATGATACAGTTATGATAATTAAAGCAGAAAGTAAGGAATTTACTTACATTCACATAAATATACACACAAACCATTTGATACTCATTCACAATCATCATTTTCCCTATTGTGCCCCCCCTCTTGGTTTCTGTACCTTTTGATCCATGCAGCACAAAAGTGGGAGAGGGGTAAGGAAAATATAGTTATTATTTTTACATTGCAGACTCTGATGCCAAGACTTCAGACACGAGTGATGATGAGGGAAACAGCAAGAGGAAGAGAAGGGATAAGGATGGAGAACTGTAAGATTTTCACAAGATTGTGAAAATAAATGTGTTAATATCACCATTGGTTATAAGCCTGGGTGATGCTTGCAGTTTCTTGAGCTTGGTATGGCTGTTGAAGCATGGGTTTGGCAGACTGAAGTCCAGATTTATTTCCTTTGGTTTCCAAGTGTCTTGCCAATTAAGAGGGCACTTGGAAGTCCTACATACAAATGGCCAGTTCCCACTCTGTAAAAGTGGGTTGGTGATAGGAAGGACATCTAGCCATAAATCTTAATTCATATTTGCCTCGTGGCAACTGAGATACCATACCATGAGGTAATCATGGCTAACCCACACAAAGTTGGAAAATAGGAGTAAATGGTAAGGGTGATGATGGTAAGTTAGTGAAGACTGTGTTTGTTACTCAAGTATGATGGGATTAGTTGATGCTTTGGTTAGCTCCTTGGGCTTGGTGGGTCAGTTAATCTAGATTGGTTCCTTAAGTTTGGCTGGGAATATAGAGATTTGGTTAATTTCTTGGGTTTAGCTTAGGCAGTAAAACTGGGTTAGTGGACTGAATAATTGAGGAGCTTTATATATGATATTGGTAATACAGTTATGGACAAAGTTAGCAAATCAGCTTAATATGCTCTGTTGTCAGAATTAAGTTTTCTGACAAACCACAGGAGAAACAGGACAGTTGCCTTAGCTACCTCTGAGACTGGAGTTCTTTTTGGGGGGATGTAAGATTCCATATGAGAAACTTCATTCAAAAGTTTAATTACGAGTACAGATTTGGGTCATAACCTAGATATGAATAGAAACGTACAGTATCTAAAATTCATGGTCATCAGTTGTGAAAGGATACAATTTCTGGTTTTGAAGAAAGGGTGTTTTGATGAAACCCTGAAATCACTGGGTATACAGAGATAATGGAGTTTGAAGACTACGTACGAGTACAGTATACTAGTACAGTATGTTTACTATTTATCCGTTCAAGACATTTATCTTACTTTGTAATGCAGTTACAAAAAATTTCAGAACTGGTAAAGGACATGGGAAGTCCGAGGATGGAACCGGTGGCAAACGGAAATTAAAGGGCAATCCTACAGAGAGCATGGCAAAGAAGCAGCGCACTGATTTGGGTGCAGCAGGACCCTCATCGCTTGTTGCTGCTCCAGGAAGGTATGTATTGCCCTGCTTTGTAAGCTTTTTCTTAAATGCATAAGTAAAGTAGGGAGTGTAATGGCATCACCATCTGTCTGGCCATCCTGGATTGTAGCAGGAAAAAGCTCTCCAGATTTTTGTTTCATTTATAGTGTTGCCAGCACGGGCTAGATTACAGTTTCTCAAATTTTCTTTTATGAATCATTGGTCTTTAACATCTTCCATTGTAATGAAAACATTTCAGCTACCATAGCTAGAAGTCACAGAAATATTTTGTTTTATTACATTTTACAATTTGCTGATATGATTGCATTTAATTACGCTGTAATTTACATTGCAGTGACAGCGGTGTAACAGAGGAAGCAATCCGTAGGTATTTGATGCGCAAGCCCATGACCACTACTGAGCTTCTTCACAAATTTAAGTGCAAGAAGACTGGTCTCAATTCAGACCAACTAGTACATGCGATTGCTCAAATCTTGAAGCGTATCAACCCAACCAAGCAGATGGTTAAAGGCAAGATGTATCTTTCCATAAAACAGTAATGGAATAGTTTAGTTTAGTTTCAATATTATATCATAAAGGTTGTTTCTGGGGATGGACCAGTTATGTATTCAGCTGTTGGCTTCTGCCATTGAATGTAGAAATGATAATGTACTGTATTGTTCATGTGGAAAGGGTAGGATGAAGTGAAGGTAAGGTGTCCTTATATTCAGAACAGTCTCTGAATTGTTTCTCAAGAATATACTTCACTGAGTAAAAAAAAACATTTAACTAAATACGGTACCATTAATTTTCATACTTCTGTAATATTATTTGTACGTTGGTTGTTTCTGTATTTGATCACACTTTAAATATTTGCAAGCTTGAGAGTATAGGCTTTGGTGATATGGAAAGAAATATTTTGTACTGTATTTCTTTAAGGATTTTTCATTTTGTGGGTTCAGTGTTTACTTGATTTCTTAATTTGTACTGTATTTAGTCATTTGGAAAATAAAAGGATGTCATAATCTATCTTCTAATTTTGAGTTTCTTTACATTTGTTTTAGTAAAATTTCAGTAATAAGTATGCAACTATTTCATAAATATACTGTACTGTACTTTTGAAGGAGAGTTGATGATTGTATGAGTATGGGATATCTTAAAAGAAGAATCATAGTAAGCAGTGACTGAAGTGTATTGTAGAGATTTTACTTTGCCTTTATTCTCTCCAACCTAGCACAATGGTTCGAGGTTTACCAGACTGTAAGTTTCTTGCACTACCAAGCATGTCTCCAGTAATCTGATGTGTCATTGGTACACCTTTGTCAAGATCATAATATTTAAAGTGGCAACTCTGGTGGTGCTACTCAGCTGTTTTAGAACACTTTAACCATTTTAATTAAAATTTTGGGAAAGAACTTCAATATAAGCTCTGCCCATTAGTTAATCATTGCCATTGGGGATCATCATGTAGGGAATTCATTGAGAGAATTTTTTTATTTCCAAGGATAGGATAGGATAAAGACAAGTGACAGGGGAAGAAGGTTCAGTGGAAGAATAAAGGGGGGGGGGGTGGAAGGGAGTTGTAGTATTTTAATGATGTATATAAATGCTTTGTGTTTTAACGTTGATATTAATTGATTTGCATGTATGTATGATGAGATCAAGAACAGTTTGCAATGTGAAAAGACAATAATACATTATTCCTACTGGAAACACTTCTTCCATGAGGGTAGGCAAAAATTCCCCATGACCCAAAGTAAACATACACTCATGGCAAGAGCCCACAAGAATTGAAGCTGTGCCACTGGAAGACTGTGGTCAGGGCACCAACACACCAGTAGTGAATACCATATAGGGAGCAATAGATGGTCAGATGTTAATTTTTTTGTGTACTGTAATTTTATATTTTTCAGGCTGATAATCTTGTCCTAGGCCTATTTTTGTGTTAAATTGAATGATTTAGCCCAATGCCCGTCTTTCCTGACCATATAGAGAAAGGTTTTTGTGACTTGAAGGATGCTTTTCAAAATGTGTCTTAATGCAAACACAGTACTAGTGATTACTCTTGTGTAATCTGATATTGATGGATCAAATCCTGTAGTAAAGATGTTTATACAAAAGTGAATTAATATTTGGTTTCAATAGATATTGGCTCTGCAACATTGGCTTGTAGTAAAATATTGGACTACATGACAGAGTCTCCATGCCATAAATTAAATGCGCAACAAACCCGAGCGAATTTGGACATGGCTAGTTTGGAATTGGGCTTGTTTTTGGCCACTTTAGAACTACAGTACAGTATTGTAAAAATAATTATTATTTCAGAAAAAGTAAAAACTATTTAATCTACTGTGTGTGTGTGTGGTATGAATTTGTGGTGACTTCTCACATGAGCTTGTTCTGTCGACATAGCTTTAGGTCATTTTTGCTGAGCTACATTTTGCATTTATCACTTGAATTTTGGTTTTGTGACATTTTTCAAGAACTAAATGGTGGTTCTGTTCATGGTTCTAGTAAGAAACATTTCAGATAAGCTGAAAATATTAAACAGTTAAGACACTTAAGAGTGGAGTAAGTGCTAAAAAGTGCTTTAACAGGAATGTGAATTGAAGAAAAGCACTGATTGTGACATTAAGGTCAAAGTGAATCTGAGGAAATTTCAAGTCAGCAAAAAAGTGAAGCTTCTTAATCAAGGAAACTTGTGTGAATAGGGAAGCACAAAAGTTAGAAAGTGTGGTGTAAAAGTGGTTACTGTACCAGCAACAGATGGCTAATGTTCTGGTGGTGATGTGGAATGTGTAAGAGCTTCTGGATGCTTACCGAGCCATTTAAAAAAAAAAGTTATTGTAGTGATTTTTTATTTGTGTGTCAACTGTGTCTTTAAATACTGTAGAGATTAGATTGGGGTTGGCTCCACATGCTGCAGTTGTTAAGAATGTAGCAGTTCTTGGAATAGGTTTTTCAAGAATTAAGGATGGTAATATGGCAAAGTAAAGCTTTAGTTTGTAAAAGATGGCACTGAAATAGCAATGTGATGGCAAAATGATATAATAGCATGTAGATGCTATGCCCTGTGTTTAAATAAATTTTGCCATATACTGTACAATATCTTTACGAGGAATAGAATACTGTTGTTATTTGTGGATCTGAGAAGGTATGTTCTAAGTTTTGAGAGCTTACATTGGGAAACACTTACAGGGAGGGAATACTACTGTCTTTGAGATGCACATAGAACAAGTTATTCATATGTATGATGTTAAAAGATATTTAGAGTAACAAATAAAGGCGTCATCCTGAGAACAATTAGTTACGTGAGAGTTCTGCTGTAGATCTGGTCTGTAAAAACTTATTCTCTGTTAAGAATTAACACTGATTGAAGTGACACAGGATTTATTTATTTTTTGTACAGTTGAGAATCAAGACAGTGTAGAAAGAATGAAGGTTGCTTTAACATGTAAATATGCTTTGAGAAAAGAAATATCTTTCCCTACCTTGAAAGTGCTTATGTGAGTATCCAAGACCAAGCTGTCTTCAACTTACAAGTTAATCTATAACCACATATTTATATGAAGAATTATACCACATGTAATACTGTAAATTCTTTTGAGATGACGGTACACAAATGTAAGAGGCTTTTATATTTTTACCTTTAAAATAAAAAGAATATATCTGTACTTACTTGGATAACCAGGATTCACATTTATACAGTCATATTTTCCTGGCATTTTTATGTATGGTTACTAATATGTCATTGCTTTTCATATATTGTACAGTATAGTGTATAATACAAATTTTAATAAATACTGTAGTCGATAGTAACTTTGATATGGTAGATAAAATAACTGAGCGCAATGATGTAAGGGTTTCCATGTAATTATTTCAGGCTTATTTTCATTTATTCTTGTTTGAAAACCCATTGCTCATCAATAAATGTAGCCTTTTTAATGAAATACTTTTTTCTTCTCAGTAAAATTGGAAATCCTGGACTTAAAACAGTAATATTATGCTGAAGTTCTGAATTATGCAATGCATTTTTTTTTTGTGTATAAGAAACTAGATGTAAAGAAGGTTCAACAATATTGATTACTGGTAAGAAAGACAGGTACAAAATCTTCTGGGTCAGGTGGTGTTGGTGATCTTCATTGCTGAAAAGTGTGTGGAGAAAGTGCTAGAGATAAAAAAGGTAAATGCAAAAGAATTCTCCTTTGAAGCGAATGGTAGGCATGAATCTGATGACAGTTGGATTTGCATACTGAATATATATACTGTACAGTATAGTCTGCATTTACGCGGATTTGGTTTACGCGTTTGGTCATTTACGCGGCACTTTGCCAGAATGAAAATTTTAAGTTACGAGGCTCATTCCATTTACGCGGGAAACGGCGCCTGGAGGGTGCTCATTAGGTCGCTCTTACGTTATCGCTGACGTCATATGACGTATCAGACCGTGATTGGGCCACGCATCCTTACCTCCCTCCGCCGCTAGCTGTGATTGGTCTAATGTAACATGACGTGCCCTGCCCCCAGAGGGAAGAAGTCGCTGACCTAGCCGGGCCAGTCTCATTGTTCTCAGTTCTCCGCGTATACAGTTCTCTCTTGTGCCCGCTATTCCCCTCACAATGGCTTCCGCTGGACCCCCACCACCCCCGAGAAACCTTGAACTACCTGGACCAAGCCATGGTTATGTGAAGGAAGTCATCGAGTTGGGGGAGAAAATCAAGCTCATCCTTGACAAAGACACAGTCAAGCATCGGTATGAAGTGTCTAATAACCTTCTGTCGAAAATTATGGAGCCGTATGTCCAGATGTATCACGACAACCTCAATGCTAGTCGTCAACGTAGTATTACGGACTTCTTCGCCCGCAACCCACCACAACCACAGTCACCCCAAGTCAGTGATAATGAGGATATGGACTTTGAGGGGTTTGTCAGGGAGGCCCTGCAAACCTCTGTGAGTAGTGATAATGATTCACCGGAGGGCCACTAATCTGCCCTCTGCCTCGGAACCAGCCGCCATCCACGTGTGCCGACCCATCTCTTCTACTAACGTAAGTGTTAAACACCTTTAGATTTGTACAGTAGTGTAGTTTTTATGTATGTGTCAATACCATCATAAAATTATGATGTTATTTTTACCACAAGGTACGTATTGTGTTGGAAAAAGTGAAATTTGGAAGTCGGCCCAGTCTCTATTTCAATTACTGTAATCCCATATGTTCTGTTATTTCGTTTAAGTGTTTCTCGTTTTACTCGGACCTCCACAGGTGACTGCATAAATGCAGCACTATATATATATATATATATATATATATATATATATATATATATATATATATATATATATATATATATATATATATATATAATATATATATATATATATATATATATATATATATATATATATATATATATATATATATATATATATATATATATATATATATATATATATATATATATATATATATATATATATGCTGATAACCACAAGGAAGAAGAAAACACGAAGTTCTTAAGCGCTGTAATTCACATCTTCAGGTGAGTACAGACTGGAGAGAACTCATCAAACTATGTATTAAGGATTGCAATCTGAATTCAATGGGGAATATTATGCTCAAAATTTGGTATGGCAATGGGTAATCCACTCTCACCTGTATTAAGCAACCTATATATGGAATTCTTGAAAAAGAAACTATTAAGTAATATTTTACCACCTCAGCAGTCTGGTTTAGATATGTTGATGATGTATTATGTCTCTGGCCGTATGAGGAGACCCAAAAGCTTCCTACCACAACTTAATAACTTAGCCCTCGATCAAATTCACTGTGAATTAGAGCAAGACTGTAAATTGCCATTCCTAGACTGTCTGATACACAGAATAGGTAACACTTTAAGTTCAGTATTTATAGAAAACCAACTAATGTGTGTTCATACATTCATTATTATTCTGCCCACCATAATAAAGTCAAACAGTCAGTATTTTCAACAATGTTTTTACGTGCCTAGAGAATTTGCAGTCCAGAATTCATCGAGGAATACAAATATATATATAATATTGGCTCAAACCTAAATACCCTAGATCTTTCATAGACAAATGCTTAAACATTACTAAGAAAACTTTTATAGAACTGACCCCAAGCCCACCCATGACCATATAAGAATATCTTAATATAACCATTTCACATTTCTCACACATTCCTGCACAGCTAAAAACCTGAACGTCAATGTGGCATTTAAAAACTCATGCACTGTTAAACAAATGTTAATCAAGAACTCCCCAACAACACAATTGGTTGCATTTATAAAGTTCCTTGCAAGGAATGTAATATGTTTTACTTAGGCCAGACAGGTAAAGATCTTGCAACTAGAATTAAACAACACAAATACAGAGTAGGACAGGCCAAAATCCAATGCTCTGTTCATTTAGAGGGATAACAAGCATTGCATTGACTGGGATAATGCCTCCTCAATATTACCATGTAATTCAATTGATAGTAGGAACATCATAGAATCTAGTCTTATTAAACATACCGAAGCATTCAACATGAATTTGAGTAACGGCATGTACAAGCTGGACAATTTTGTAATTAAGAAGATTTGTGATCAGGTGAGAAGGCCGGTCACTTGACCATCTGACCTGACCACCAACCGTTGTTTAAAGATTAGTAGGGTCATTACCTAATACCTGACCATTGTGGACCTGATCTCACCCTCCCTGTATATATACACCTTGATTTGTATTTCTCTCTAGTCTGTACTCACCCCTGAAGATGAATTACACGAAAGCGCTTGGAACTCGTGTTTTCTTCTTTCCTTGTGGTTATCAGCATATACCTAGATCACGCGCACCTACAGTGATTTACTGTATATATATATATATATATATATATATATATATATATATATATATATATATATATATATACACACACACTTTGAAAAATCTGCACCCTTGTATACGTACTCATATAGGATGGGGGGAAGGACCATCACAGCAGGAATGTCTCCTGTCTCCTGCTCCTCTCCACACAATCTGCTAATCTCCTGTAACTTCCTGTCCTCACTTTCTCCCGTCCTCCTGTCTCCCTCACCTCCACTCTCTCCAGCCCTCCTCCTCCCTGCCCTCCTCCCTCCTCCTTACCATTCCATCTCTCTCTCTCTCTCTCTCTCTCTCTCTCTCTCCTTCCCTAGTCCCTTTCCCTCCCTCCCCCCCTCCATCTCTAATGTTTTCTCCTCTCACATCCCCCTCCAGTCATTCTCTCTTCAGTCTCCATTCTTCTCCTTCCATTCCTCCTCTCCCCGCTTCTTTCCCAATCCTCCTCTCTCCTCCCGCCCTGCTGTCTCATACCAAAAACATTTAATGTACATCATTATTTTATCACCATTTTAAATTGTCATATATGATAAAAACATCTATAGTATTGTGTTTTTGGTAGAAGGATAAATTGTCAGGAAAGGAATGTCCGATAATTGACCAATTTTCATTTAATCAACGACGTTTAATGTTTTGTATCATATGCCGTAGAGTTATGGCAAGTGTGATGGGAGATATCTTCAGTGTTTATGTGTAATAACTGGGAAGGGAAAACTTGTGAGAGGATAGACAGATGGAGTAACGGGAACCAGTTTACCCTGCAGTCCCCTCTCATCTCACCACTATGTTACAAGCAATAATTCAGTACTAGGTATCATCATACACAAATGAAAAGAAACTAGCATTCGAGACAAAAAATAGTCAACAGGGATTGAACAATATTTAACTCGTGAGAATTCCTTGTGACGAGCTTCAAAGTTAACTGTGTAAAGTCAGTGAGTGCAACACTAAAACTTAAAAGACAACGAAACCAGAATACACTTAATGTGACCTAACCTATCAGAAGTCATACAGAACCTTTGGGGGCAGACAGTCTCGGCTTTGATTACGTTATGGTGGCTACAACTTTCATACTGATTTAGTCATTTTTTCATCGAAATATATTATATCCAGTGTCGTGTTTTTGCAGAGTTTTAACGCCGTATCTTTGTATTCTAGGTTGGGCATATTCCTTTGACAGCGTCGGGTCCAATATTTTTAGAAGGGGAGGGGGAAGCGTTGTTCAGATGGACGATTACGATACGAAATTAAAGGGAGGGAGAGATGGGGCAGGGGGAAAGTGAGAGGAAACTAAGGGTGGAGAGTGAAGAACTGGACTGACTCATCACTGACCTGGCCCAGTCAGGTTTACCTGTTACACACGTTAACCTCCGTGGCCCTCCCACCTTTAACACTTGCCCACCTCCACCCCCACCACAGCCCACCTCATCCCACTTACAGCCCCACCATAGCACACTTCCACCCCCCAACAAAGCCCGCCTCCACCCTACTACAACCCACCTCTTAGCACTTGCCCACCTCCAGCTCTATCACAACCCACCTCCACCACAGCCCACCCCCATGACAGCCCACCTCCAGCTCCACCGCAACCCACCTATCCCCAAAACTGCGCCCACCCTAGAGGACCGAGATGTAGAGAAGGTTTCTTATAATTTATCAAGCTCTATTTGGAACTCAAAGGGTGATGTAACCTTCTCCAATTTAACAAAGGATTATCGTGTTTTCAAATGTTCCAGTCTTAGCAGCAACTGGGACTGCTGAATATACACTAAAGGTTACACGTGCAGGATCGTGAGAGTGTCGGAGATAGGATATTATTGTACTATTCAGTGTTCGTTTACAGCCGCTAACGTCGTGACTCCCGCCAAGCAGTACAAATAATTCCTACCTGTACTGTCTGGTGCTGGCGACCCTCCAGCCACTCACTAAGCTAATCTCTGTGTTCTTCAAAGCCTAGTAGTGCTAAGTGTACAAGTTATCGAGGCCCTACAACTGTCCTCGTGTTGCTGCTACCTTTTCTTTATATGTAAGCACAAAATGAAATCACAAACGCGTAGTAATGCGAAAGTATTTTACGTCTATATGCACACACTGAAAAAATATACGTATATGATCAGAGGAAACATGAGTATGAACTCCTGAGTATTGACAGCACTGCCAGACTCTGCAATGTACCGTAGCTTTGTCCTCCACCTTTGACAGACCTTATAAAAATTAATTTTCTCCCTTTACTGAGTCAATCTTCTATACTTTGACCCGAGTGTTATATACACCGTTATACCGTTCTTATGCAACTTAATATAACCGCGTTAGCTCACAGGAATTTATATTTATTGCACTCAAACTTCATGATTTTTTTATGTTTGTTAAAACAATATTAACAGTACAGTATTAACACGCGGGAGATCAATTTTTTTTGGATAATGAACGAAGGAAAATTCTCTTTCGTAACACACACACACACACACACACACACATATATATATATATATATATATATATATATATATATATATATATATATATATATATATGTGTGTGTGCAAGTAAATCACTGTAGGTGCGCGTGATCCAGGTATATGCTGATAATCACAAGGAAAAACACTTCGTGTTTTCCTTTTCCTTGTGGTTATCAGATATATATATATATATATAATGTGTGTGTGTGTGTGTGTGTGTCGCTACTCGTGTTTGCAGTCGTCCGACCTTGGAGTCTAAAATCCGGATTTTATTTTTTTACTCGCTGTGTTAATACGCCGCAGTTGTTGTTCGTGCTGCCAGGAAGCCTTGGGTCGTGGGCGTTTTTTTTTTTTCATTTCACAAAAATGTTTGTTTTGTTAAAGTACAGACCTTAAAAATATACTTTTTACCGTCCGAATATATTTTGTAATATGCCAATGATATGTCAACACTTTGGCACTGTAAGATCATGGGGGTGTAGTATGATGGTAGTGTGGTGATAAGGCACTGTGATGTGAAAGTTTAATGGTGTGGCGGTGTATTAGTGGATTAATTTTACCTTTTTTTCTCAAACTGAAATTGTGCATTCATTCATAAAATTTCGGTCCAGAAATCTCAAAAACAGACATTTGGGCGGAAGATTGAAAGGTTGCGGCGTCTCTTACCTCCAGAATTCTCTACTGGTGGTGGCGTGGCGTGTGGTGATGTTGTAAGGTGGTGATGTGATAGTGTAGCAGTATGGTGGTATGGCAGTGTAATGGTGTGACATTATGGTAGTGCGACATTGTGGTGGTGTGGCAGTGTAGTGGTATGACATTGTGGTGGTGTGGCAGTGTGGTGGTCTGACATTGTGGTGGTGTGGCAGTGTAATGGTGTGGCATTGTGGTGGTGTGGCAGTGTGGTGGTATAGCAGTATGGTGGTGTGGTAGTGTGGTGATATGACGGTGTGGTGGTGTGACTGTGGCGATGTGACATTGTTGCAGTGTAGTGGTTTGACAATGTGGTGGTGTGGTGGTGAGACAATGTGGTGATGTGACAGTGGCGGTGTGGCAGTGTAGTGGTGTGACAATGTGGTGGTGTGGCATGGGGCAGTGTGGGGGAGAACCTTGCTGGGTGGAGGTGTATAGACTAGTGAGAGACAGTGTGGTGGTGGCTGTGGTTGAGTGAGGACGGACCAGCAGTACAGTGTGTTCCCTCATAGCGGGCTGACTGTACAGGCAACAACTGGCGCCTGCGTATAACAGTATCTGATCGCTGTTATATGTAATTTTCAACCACAAATCTCATTGTCACTCCTTACAGATCCTGTAATATTATCAAATGGAACCAAAATCCTATAGTTTTTCACATAAGAAACCTGGATAAGTGTCCTGTACAAATTAAAGACGACTTTGAGGATACGTTTTTTGAAGGATGTAATGGGACTTTCGCAGAGGTTTATTCCCGTCTCCTGCCAGCACCTCCCCGTACTCTACCCATCCCCTGGTGAGCAGAAATTATGATCAGTATCTTAACCACGACGCAGATAATCTTGTTTTTCCCTCACACTGAAGACGGGAGAACAAGGCCAGTCACGAAAGAGCGTTGGCGCAATGTCGACGTCAGTTATGTCACTCACTGTCCTTCGATCTCCTGAAGATTCGCTCCAATCCTAACACCACCTGTGAGGGAGAGGTGTTAAGTTAGGTTACCGTACGGGTAGTTAATCTTGAGGTGATCCCTATCTTTGGTTCATTAAGGTGAGTCAACATTAATGCTTTCACACACTACTACTCACGGGGGGGGGGGGTGGAATTTATCAAACCACCTGAAGATTAGACACCACAACTTATTTCACCTGAAGATTAGACACCACAGTTTATTTCACCTGAAGATTAGATACCACAGCTTTTTTCACCTGAAGATTAGACACCACAGCCTATTCCACCTGAAGATTAGACACCACAACTTATTTCACCTGAAGATTAAACATCACAGCTTATTCCACCTTAAGATTAGACACCACAGCCTATTCCACCTGAAGATTAGACACCACAACTTTTTTCACCTGCAGATTAGATACCACAGCTTTTTTCACCTGAAGATTAGACACCACAGCTTTTTTCACCTGAAGATTAGATAACCCACAATGTAGAGTTAAGGTGTTTATGCATCAGACGAAATAAGGCTGGTGTCTAATCGTTAGGTGATCCAGTTCATCTTAAGTAGTTTTGAGTATCTGAACCTAAGACGTTTTCGGCCTCTCAAGTGGTGCATATTGCGTGTTTCAGCCCACTAGTTAATACAGGTACGCGTATACCATATGTGTGTGTGTGTGTGCGTGCGTGCGTTAGGTTTGTTTGTATTCTATGTGGTGTTTTATATGTATACTAATATATCTACAGTGTGCTTCATGTGTGTGTAGTTGTATTTGCTTTATACTATCATCTTCGTCAAACTTCGTGTGTGTGTATTTAAGTTTTTGCTCAAACTTGTCCGCGTATTTTGCCAATGACATGTGATCGAATCCCGTTATTCGATGTTGAAGACGATTCACTAGACGATTCACTAGACGATTAGCCCCAAACTTATTTCACCTGGAGGGCTAGGTCTGATACAGCTAGATTAATGTAGGTTAAGTTAAGTTAAACTAGATTAGTGTAGGTTATATTAGGTAAGGTGCACGGTATATGTATATTATTTGTATACCGTTTTGTCTATGTCCAGTACATTGTATACCTGTGCTGCCAATGTACTGTATATGCTGAATCAATGTAAACTTGTATGGCGATTGTACTGTAGCCTATTCATCTATCGGTCACCTCTCTATCTATGCTATCATCTATCTATCTATATATCTATCTATCCATCTATCTATCTACTACCTCGGTGCAGGTACTAGTCTTATCCCTCCCCTGTCACTACACGTCCTTGCACCACACTCCTTATTATCACCCTCACCTTCTCACGTTCCTGTTCCTCTTAACCCACCCCGTAAAAAAAAAGGAATGTGAGAAGATTGTAATAAATGATAGAGAGAGAAACATCCAAAAGATGTATCGTTCTAGGAGATGTATAAAGCTTCAAGGCAATCCACTGCGCCATCTCTGCTGGGTAAGGTTGCTCACGAACGGCCCGGAGGAACGGCGCTTGGTGTGTATTGAGTATTATTATTATTATTCTGTGTTACGGGGGAAAAGGATCATGTGAAGATTAGTACCCCCAGTTTATATTGTCTGATGATTAAAACACCTTATTGCTACCTGGTAGAGGGGAGGGATAGGTTAGGTTTGCGTCAGGGTGATTAATCGTTAGGTGAAAAGTTGTGGGGGTCAAATGATCCCCGATAAAATAATTTGCGAATCTTAAAATCCGGGAATTACGCTTCCAGTGTATGTGCGACGTTAGTCCGACCAATCACTGTGCATCTTGGTGAAGAGCGACCAATCATTGCAGGTCTTGGTGTATAGAGAGCCAGTTAGCTCACGTCATGCTTGCTTATGTTTGGAATTTGATAACCGGCCAAGAACCCGGAACTACAGTATGATAGACTATTGTGAACCTCGCTTGGGGTCACACCATCTTTAAAACTCATGTAAATCAATCGTTATTTTCTCTCCATTAAGGTGATGAAAAACTACTCACCAACCTTTATTTTCTTTTTTCTTGTATTAATGTATATGTAATTTTCCGTTTTTTTATTAAAGTAAATTGGAAACTTTACAGAACAGTAACATTCTTCCTTACTTTCACTTCAAAGAAATGGTCCATGAAGCCTCATTCCCGTGTTCTGTTATAATGTTGTGTGTAATAGTACAATGTAAGGATCACCTGAAGATTAAACACCGTAAAGCTACCTGGGGGTTAGGTTAGGTTTGATTTGGTTAGTGTCAGGGTAGTAAGGTTAGGTGATCCCAAATTACGTCAATGTAATTTACATTTTCCCGTGTATGAGTGTAATTTATGATAACCTACGCAACCTTGATACAGATAGAATATATCAGTAATAGATTTGTTACGTGGAGCACTTACTGTAGTTTGATAATGAAGAGGAACGCCGGGGAAATCACAAACATATTGAGTGTTGAGTTGTTTAATTCAAGGAGATAATGTGGTACACTGTAGATAGATAGTAAGTAGTAGGCAGCAATCAAACAGGGAGGTACTACCGCCTGGAAAGATATTGGAAGCATAATGCATTGTCTAATGGTAGACCCTGCTGCCATATGGCACCACAAAAATTATGACCAAGTCCCAGGTTGCTGATCTGACTTTTCTCCTCATTTACACACAATTGCAGGGTCTCAATTGTTTCTCTTACTATGACAACACAACAAACATATATCGTTTCTCAATATTGATCTTTTTTTTCATTTTTGTATTTTATGGTTTATTATTAATATTATTATTATTAGTAGTAGTAGTAGTAGTAGTAGTAGTGTTATTATTATTATTGTTATTATTTATTTTCCAATTTTGTACATTTTAGTAAAAACTTTATTTACTATGAACTTATTATTATTATTATTATTATTACATTTTCGCCCTCCAGGGCCCGAAGTGGGTCAGTGACCTCTGCTCGGGTGGGCTAATCCCTGTAAAAAAATACTTAGATATAAGTAGATAGATAAATACATACATATAGATCGATGTATATATTATTAATAGACAAATGCAGAAATAGACGGATATTCAAATACTGTACTGTACACGGACAGGTCCTGATACATGTATAAACGGATATCAAATCAGGTGGATGAAAGAGACAAAAAAAATAGCCAGCTACAGACATTTCAGTATATGAAAAAAGTATTGAGTTAATCGTGACATGGTCAGGATGGCCGAGTGGTCTAAGGCGCCAGACTCAAGGTAACTTCCCTTCAGATAGAAGGGACATGGGCATTCTGGTCCTCTCTGAGGGCGTGGGTTCGAATCCTCTGACAAATGCTTATGTTCAAATGATCGTTGAACTAGCAAATGCATTTTAACAATGCAAACCGTAAGGCACTGCGCGTGGGATGTAATAACTCTAATTACAATTCTTTTGTGTAACACTTTCTTGGACGCTGTTGATAATAAAATATTTAAGTGTGGTGATAGATCAATCCAAGAAGGCAGCGCAACAAGTGGAAGCAGCAGTGCAAAAAGTCAACGGAACTTTAGGAATATAAAGTCGTACCTTCAAATACAGAGATATGAAAGTGATCCTTCAACTCTGTAAGTCTCTCGTGCGTCCCCATCTGGATTATTGTAATCAGCCGTGAGAACCTCACCTCCAGAAAGACTTAACATCACGAGAAGAGGCAACACAGAGCGACTAAGATGATTCCTGAACTACAGTATATTATATCGATTATCCAAGTAGACTGAGGGAGGACCTAAGGACTGACACTTCCAAACAAGACGCAGTAGGGCAGATCTCATAAAGATGTTAAGAATCTTGAAAGGGATGAAAAACGTGAACCCGGCAGAGGCTGATCTAGGAATATCAAAAGGGTGGTACAAGAAATTTTGGGTGGGCAAATATGGCGAGCACAGCGAGCCCACCCAGCTGTAAGCCCCCAGATTTATTTTATTTATTTTTTATCTGACCAATATCATGGGCTTTTTGAGGCCATTCTGAAGCCATGTGCACTTGATATTAGGAGATATTCTGAGGTCAATGGTAATTACTTTTCACCATACAAAAATGCCTGAGTACAATACTGCCTAAAAGAAAAAGTATTAGAAGAAAAGGAGGTGGACGGTCCGGTGCCCCCCCTCCCTGGATCCTCCCTTGCCCTGGCCATTTTTTCGTGATATCATGCTCCATCAACACGAGGGGACAACTTTAAGTTCAACAAGGTGCCATGTGGGATGAATATAAGGAATAACTTATTCTCACAAATAGTAGTAGACCTATGGAACAGTCTACCAGCTGAATAATAATATTTATATAATAAAATCTTACAAATTTACAATTGGTTTGGTGTGTATATATACAATGCAGAAATGTGTATAGACAAGGCAGGTATGCGGTGTACATAGATCGTGGAGGTATAAAGTTTTCAATATATACCTGGAGTGTAGGTATACATCAATAGTAACAGTATTTGCAGTAGGCTAGGGACCTTTACTTAAGGCTTAAGCAAATATCGCATGCAGTTTAACATTATAATAATATAAATAATTATAACTGTCTATATTAAAGTTAATTATCGTTATTAAGAAGTAATTAAAACACCTTTAAGTCTGAGGTAGATGAAGTAATAACAGTATCAATAATAGAAAACGGGAAGAAGAGTATTTGCTGTTCACCGAACCGGGCGGAGTTGCCAACTGCCAAGAACATAAATATTAATCATTTGTTGGTATACATGTGGTCGACTACACAGAATCTCGTTCACTAAGTGGTCAGGTGTGGCGTCACAAATTATCAGTTAATCTTCGCGGAGGGAGGACTGAGGAGGTGGAGGAAGAGGACTGAGATGGAAGAAGAGGAGTGAGGAGGTGGAGGAAGAGGTGAAGTGGAGGAAGAGGGGGAGAGGGTAGAAGATCAGTGGTAGTGGTATAGTATAGTGGTGTTGAAGGTTGTGGTTATGGTGGTGGTGGTAGAGGTTGTGGTGGTTGTGGCAGAGGTTGTGGTGGTTGTGGTAGAGGAGGAGGCGGTAGTGTCTGTTGCGTACACACACACACACACACACACACATATAAGTACACCAGTTGTGTTGCAGGTGACAATGTTTGATGATAACTGATATAAAGTAAAGGAATATGATTGATGTAAATGAAGGATATCGTCGCTGTAACTGTAGTTGTAGTTGCTGTGGGTTATTATTATTATTATTATTTTGTAGTAGTCGTAGAAGTAGTCGTAGTAGCTATAGATGATGTAGTAGGATTAATAGTAGTAATAGCAGTAACTATAGTTGTTGTAGTAGTAATAGCAGCTACTTGGTTACCCTCACTGATACGTTCACAAATATTCCATATAGACATTCTTTCTCGGGAAGTTTACCATATCCTGTTGATCCACTCTCACTCTCTTTCTCTCCCACTCTCACTCTCTTTTCCTCCCACTCTCTCTCTCTGTCTAACCAGTTCCACTGGGAACCTGTTTTAGAGTTTGCTGCCAACTTAGTCATTTGAAATCTGAAGTTATTCACCGTGGAAGCTCTTGCGTCTTGTTTCTAAGCTTTAACTCAACATGCGCCTTCCGGCTCGTCCAGTCTCGGCACAAGTCGTCACCGGTAAATTAGGTACTCCTGAATTGCC